>NC_044569.1:76197199-76502499 GCF_007565055.1 Rhinopithecus roxellana | reverse complement strand
AGATATAGTTCCAGAAAAGAAGAAATGTGAGCAGAAAAAATGCTTAATAAATAGTGGCCAAAAATGTTTTCTAAATTATTGATGTATTTCAGATTATATGTTTAAATGTCAGAAAATACCAAAGAAGGAAAATTTTAAAAAATACATAAACAGAAATAAACAAACTAAAACGTAAGCATGTCACTTTCAATCAGATGAAAATCAACAAAAGAAAATACTGACGGCAAACAAAGAAAGAAAAACACATTACCTAGAGAAAAATAAATGTTAATGAAACAAATCCAAACACAAACCCAAGAAGCCTTGAGTAAGAGGTTCCAAAGCAGTCCAAGGTTCCATACATCTTAGGAGACAGGAGTTACAGGCAAAGACATAAATACACACATGGTAAGTATAGATTGGTTGGACCTGAAAAGGTGTGACATCTCATCTCAAAGTGGAGAACGTACAAGTCAAAGGTGGGTTTGGGGATTCTTTAGCTGATATTTGGTTGAGAAAGTTGAGCTTCTGTCTGGACTTGAAGTCAGGGCTGGGCGGAGTGGCTCACCCCTGTAATCCCAGCACTTTGGGAGGCCGAGGCAGCGGATCATGAGGCCAGGAAATCGAGATCATCCTGACTAACATGGTGACACCCTGTGTCTACTAAAAATACAGAAAATTATCCGGGCATGGTGGTGGGCCATAGTCCCAGCTACTTGGGAGGCTGAGGCAGGAGAATGGCGTGAACCTGGGAGGCGGAGCTTGCGGTGAGCCAAGATCAAAAAAAAAAAAGACTTGAAGTCAGTAGAAAGGAATGCTTGAGTTGAGATAAGGCAAGTTGTGGGGTTCAAGGCACTTGTTATGTAGATGAAGCCTCATAGGTAACAGCCCTCAGGGAGAGCAGAGATAAATGTCTCTTTTCAGACCTTGCAAGTGTCAGGTTCTCAGTTAATCTTTCCTAGATCTCAGAAAGCTCTAGAAAAGGAAGACCTGGTTGCATTATTGGAGAGTCTACAGATTCAAATGCAAATTTCCCCCACAAAAAGCAGCTTTCAAATAAATATGTTTTGGAGTAACATATTTTAATTTCTTTCAGGGTCTGCTGTCTGTCATGTGATGCTATTCTAGGGTCAAGTTGAAAAGTGAGCCACATTATACCGTGCTAATTAAAACAAAAAACAAAAAAGAACAACAATAACAACAAAAACCTTTTATGAAATTTTACAGCTTGTAAAGCATGACTGAACCCATGCCTTGCATGACTTTAGGTCATGTTTATAGTTTTGATATATTACTGTAACAAACAATCTGTTTTGTCAGTCTTATGATCTCTATTTTAATTGTAATGTTTGTCAGTTGTGCCTAAACTCTGAAAAGAAGGGAGTGTAATGAAGTGTATCTAACCTGCCTTTTGGTCATGGCCAGGGATTCAGTTTTTCAGGCTACTGCATGGTTCCTTTGGCCAAGAGGGTGTCTGTTCAGTCAGTTGGGAGGCTTAGGATTTTCTCTTTGGTTTACATAAGCTTAGGACTACAGCAGTCTTCTTGTTCAGGAATCACTCAAGCAAGATGACAAAGTAACAAGTTTAAGTGCTTAAGAAAAAAACCCTGCAATCCAGAATTGCATACTTAGTGAAAATATTTTGAACAAAAAAAGATGAAGAAATAAAGATTTTCTCAGACAAGCAAAAACTGAGGAAATCTATTGGCAGCAGAAGGATACCTTTTACTACAAGAGTAGAAGGAAGTTCCTTGGACAAAAACAACAAAAAAAAAGAATAATATATTCAGAAAACTGGATTATAAAATATGATTATTTTTCTTAATTTTAAAAAATTTTTCTAAGCAATTACTATGTGAACCACAAATATCTGAGACAGGTCTCCATCTTGACCCAAGGTCAAGAAGGATATCTAATAAAAACTACAAAATGCTTTGAATTAAATAAAAATAAACACACAGCATATTGAAACACATTGTATGAATCAGTGCTTAAAAAGTGATTTATAACATTAAGTGCTTTATATTAGGAAACAAGAAAGATTTCCAATTACTAAACAAAACTTTCGCCTTAAAAAATGAGAAAAGGGAGAACAAATTAAACTCAAAGGAAGCAGAAGGACGAGAATAAAAATTAGAGTAGAAATAGATAAAACTGATAACAGAAAGAAATAGAGAAAATTAACAGAAAACTAATGATTAGAAAAGATGAATAAAATTGATATACATCTAGTGAGGCTGACTAACAATACCAACACAACCACTACCACAACCACCACCACCATCACCAACAAATATGTATTTTATGGTATCAGATTTGAAAGAAGAAAAAGCACTACTGATCCCAAATATGCAAATATATGATAAGGAGATATAATGAACAACTCAACTCCATGCTGGTAAACCTGAGAAGCTGGATGAAATATACCAAAACTTTGAATACATTCACTTCCAAAATGACATTCAAGAAAGAAGAGAAAATTTGAAAAGACTTATACAGGCCGGGCACAGTGGCTCAAGCCTGTAATCCCAGCACTTTGGAGGCTGAGACGGGCGGATCACGAGGTCAGGAGATTGAGACCATCCTGGCTAACATGGTGAAACCCCGTCTCTACTAAAAAAAAAAATACAAAAAACTAGCCGGGCGAGGTGGTGGGCGCCAGTAGTCCCAGCTACTCGGGAGGCTGAGGCAGGAGAATGGCGTAAACCCGGGAGGCGGAGCTTGCAGTGAGCTGAGATTCGGCCACTGCACTCCAGCCCGGGTGACAGAGCGAGACTCCGTCTCAAAAAAAAAAAAAAAAGAAAGAAAAGACGTATACAATTAAACAAATGAATGAAAACAGACAAATCTTCAACACCAAAGATTTTTAACTTTCAAAAAAATTCAAATATTTTAAAAATATTAAATATTTTTTTAATTTTTCATATTAATGTAGTTTATAATACATTAATATCAACTAATTTTAACATAACATTTTAAATGTTATTAAATCAAATTTAGCAAAACATAAACTAAATAATATATTACAACCACTTGGGTTTTATTTGCAGAATGCAAAACAACTTCAACCTTTGAAAATCAGATGAGTCAGTCCTCTGATGATAGTTCATCATTTTAACAGACTAAAAATAATCACACATACATTTCAATTGATGAAGAAAAAGGATTTGGCAAAATTCAACGATCATTGATTTAAAAGAAATCTCAGCAAATTAGGAATGAATGGAAATATCTTTGGCCTAAGAAAGGGAAATTAGCAAAAATAAACAAATATACAAAAAATCAAACACAATATATATTTCACATATTATACAAAAGTAAACCCCAAATAAATCATAGACTTAAATATATACATAAACCTAACAGCTTCTACCAAATAAAAAATTGGAATAAAAGGAGTTTTAAAAACCATGCTTCTGTTATGCCCAGACCGTTTATTCCCCGAAGAAGACCACCAGAGTCCAGAGTCAAAGCCAAGCGGCAAGGATCTTTAATGCAAGTTCGAACTTGGTCCCTCCGTTTCACAACATACAAGAGGGCCCCGAACAATGCATGTGCCTGCTTTTTATAGCCCGATGTATACAGGATATGTAAGGTTACAGAGGAACAAAGGAATTCTTTTGATCGCAGCATCACAATTGGTTAATATTCTAAGTTATACATTTAACAGTTTTCTATTTGTTCCCGCACATTTAGTAAAACTACAAATGGTTGTGACCTTATCGGGGGCTCTCTAGGTGGTGTTTCTGAGATATATGGGGGGATGTGTTTGTGTTGGGCTCAGGGAGTTGAGACAAATAGAGGAATGTGTTTGTACTGGGCCCAGGACTGAGATATATGGCAGACACCAGTAATTAGAACAGAACAGAGCAGGACAGGGATTTTCACAACGCTTGTCCTTACAACGTCTGGAAGCTATAGATAAGCTAATTGGTTAGGTCCAGGGTCGATCTTTAACTAGGCTCAGGGCGCTGCCCGGGCTGTCAGGGTGCCGCCCGGGCTGTTTGCCTGTGGACTTCATTTCTGCCTTTTAGTCTTTTCATTTGATCTCTTTCACTTCCAAGGAAAAATAGCTGGATCTAGGACTGGAGCCGAAAAACACAAGATAAGAATGAAACATCTTATAGCAGCAAAAAATAATGACATGATAAAATAATACATACATACATAAAGGGGCATGCCTGAAAGGCATGGATGGCAAACTGAAAGAGATCACAATTAACAATATTTGAAGTACTTGAGCAAAAATAAATATTTATGAGTTCACATTGATATGAATAAATTAGCAAATGTGAGAAAGAACAAATCTTTCTTATAGAAAATTCTCCTAAAAATGTAGAAAGACTAGAAAATCATCTTTAGAAATCTACTGCAATGTTTGTTACATTCACGATGCTTATTTATTAATGACTGTGATTGCTTTTAACATAGTTTTACAAATTCTTTAACACTCTTGTTTTAGCAGGTGAGGTTTAATTCCTGTCTTTTTGACTCTCGGTTGAACTTCTTTTATTATATATTAAGAGATTATGGAAGGGGAAAATGGTAATTTTACAGTGCACGATCCTAGTGGACATTACCTTACAAAATGATCAAGATTAACATCATCAGACTGTGTTGATATCATGTATCCCTGTTAAAAAGCTGTAAAAAGGTACGTAACAATTTGTATCCTTCCAAAAATCATGACCTCAATCTAATCATGAGGAAATATCAGACAAACCCAAATTGAGGGACATTTTACACAATAACTGACCAACACTCTTCAAAAGTGTCAATGTCATGAAAACAAGGAAACACTGACAACATGTTAAAAGTTGAAAGAGATTAAGCATCCATGGCTAAGGACAGTGTGGTATTTTGCATAGGATCATGGAAGAGAAAAAAAAAAAAGACATCAGTGGTGTGGGCAGGGAACAAAACTAATGAAATTTAAAAACAGTCGGTAGTTAGGTAACAGTGTTTTGTATCAGTATTAACTTCTTAATCTTGATCAGTGTACCAGGGTTACAGAGATGTTGACATGAGAAGAAGTTGGGTGAAGAATAAACAAAAACTCTTTGTACTATCATTACCATTTTGCATAACTAAAATTATTTCAAAATGAAACCTAAAAAATGGAATTATTTCTGTTTTCCTGACTCAGTGAAATACTTGGTATTAGGTCTTGTCCAAATGATCATACGCTCCTAGATGGGATTCTGGAAAAGTTTTTTACTTGTTGAGTTTTAATGCAGTGCTTATGTTCTCCCCTTTGGTCTCTGCCAGGGTGTCCTTCTAGTACTTCAAACCAGGAATGCTCTATTTTGCAACAGATAATCTGTATGTTAAATTTCTTAACATGGAAGTTTGACTGTTTGATGGAAAACAGAACTGGCAGGACCTAAACAAGAGAAAAGTTTGTCTTTCTCACGTATCAGTCCAGATATCAGAAGTTAATGGCTGGATGTTTAAACCACTTGTCAGGCCAAAGCCCTTTTAGCCTCCTTCTCTTCATACCTACAGGGTTGCTCTTATTTTAATGGTACTTGAGAGGTCACCCTCTCATCCTGCTGTTTTTGCCAGAAATTGGGAAATAGGGAGAGATGAGGGCATGTCCTTCACTCTTAAGGTTATTACATAGATTTTGCAAAAAACATTCAATCTGAAAATATATTGCTTCTTTGTGGCTATCTATGACTGAAAATATGGATTTAGGTTGGTCATAGTTAAGATTCTCTTACATGAGAAGGGGATAATATTATTCACTTCCTTATAAATACAATATCTGTTTATAGATACCTTCTTTAGATTATTTTATTAATAGTTGTCTTCTCAAAAAATGCAAAAATATGTGATATGAAAGCATGCAAAAATTTCATTTTCATTGTTGTTTTTATTATTATTATTATTAATTGTTTTGCATCCTGTGTCCCTATCACTAAATATAGTTTCTGGTGTTTTTATATGCTGAATTAAATCTTTAACTTATAATTTTATTATAAAATGAGACCCTGAGAAGTAAAATATTTTATAACCTAATAATATATTTAAGTATGCTTCCTTTCTACAATATTATAATGGTTGAAAAGTATTGTATCTTATATGTATTCTATAATGATTAGCCAATTAATTATTTATAGATACTTTGTTTACAATTTATCACTAGTCTAAACAATGCTGTAATAAACATATTTGTAGACCATTCTTTGTATAAAGCTGTAAGTATTTCCCCGTGATTAAATTCCTGGAAGACCAGTTTCTCAGCCAATAGATATACACATTTTAATGAATTTGATATAAGAAGGCCAATTGCACTTCATAAATTTTATACTCATTTATATATTTCCCAGTGCTGTTTCAGTGTATCCATATGTTTGGCAATTCTGAAAAATAGTACCTAATAGAGTCAAAGCATATAAACCATTTACATTTAAATTGATTCACTCTTTATTGATAATTTCATATACTTATATTAATTTTCTATACTTATACAAGTATTTTGTGATATGGCATATTTAAAATGTGAATTCCTCTATTAGTGGAAGTATTAAGTTAGATGAACAAATTGCAAATAACTACAGTTTTCTCTCTATATCTGTTGGTATCTGTGAGTTCCACATCTGTGGAATTTGGAGAAAATAAAATAAAAAATAACAATGTAACAATAAAAATAATACCAACGAATGAAAAAATACAATATAACAACTGTGTGCATAACATTTACATTGTGTTAGGTACCATCAACATCTAGAGGTAATTTAAAGTATATGGGAGAATATGTGTGTGTTGTATGCAAATACTATATCATTTTATGTCAGAGAATGGAGCGTCTGAAGACTTTGATATCTGTGGGGGACTCCTAGAATTTATTCCCCACAAATACTAAGGGAGGACTGTTCTGTAATTCTAGTTCACCTTAGAAAAATCAATATTTTGAGAAAAATACAGTCAGAAAGTGGTTTCTAGGTATAAGATACTATTTCATCTTGCTACTTATTTAAACTTTTATATTGTTACTCCTAATTTTCTGAAAAGGAAACCAGTTCCATTTCTTTTCATTCTCTTATGATATTATTAAGCAAGAAAATACTTTATTTTCTACATACCTTATATTCACATCGTTCACATGTTATTTGAGACTTCTAAATTGCTGATGTTTAAATAGCATAAAGCAATTAGATTACTGGCTGGGCACGGTGGCCCATGCCTGTAATTCTAGCGCTTTGGGAGCCCAAGACGGGCAGATCACGAGGTCAGGAGATCAAGACCATCCTGACTAACATGGTGAAACCCCGTCTCTACTAAAAAACACACACAAAATATTAGCTGGGAGTGGTGGCAGGCGCCTGTAGTTCCAGCTACTCCGGAGGCTGAGGCAGGAGAATGGCGTGGAATCGGGAAGCAGAGCTTGCAGTGAGCCAAGATCACGCCGCTGCACTCCAGCCTGGGTGACAGAGCGAGACTCCGTCTCAAAAAAAGAATAAAAAAAAAAAATAAAAATAAAAACAATTAGATTACTACAATACATTTACAGTTACTATTTTTATATTGAATTATATAAATAATTCAATTATTATGCGTATTAAAATGATTGTAGTTGTCCTAAGAATTAGAGATGTATCTTACAGTTTTAATGTTATGCAATTAAAACATTTCAAAAATAAATCCACAAAAAATTAGTTTCTTTGTCTTACTGGCCATGTTTGAATATAAAGACAATGGGTCTCTTTTCAGTGAGTATCTTAGGTATATATTTATGTGAGTCTTCAAAAGATACTGATGGAGTTTTTTTTTTACAGATGACAGAATAAGGCAATTTTACTTTCCTCTTATTCTAAACCACTGAGAATATTGAATATTACCAAAAAAATAGAAAAAATATCCATTTTTAATTTAAAAAGAGCAAAGTCACAAGTCACAAATGTGCAAATGTAGAGAAATATGTTCTATCAGTCTAGCATTAATCAGTAATGGAAATGAGAAAGATAAACACACCCTCTCAGCTCTGGGAAATGTTCGAGATTTTTCTAAAGAAAATTGACACTTTTCTAATGGCTTATATAGCGATAACTAATTAGAGAGATTAAATATGAAGGCAAGTACCGGGATGGCATTAACAATAATCAGAAAGGAACCAGCATATCTAGATCTATCCATCAGTACTGAAAGAAAAAAAAACAATAAACAAATGAACAAGAAGGAAGAGACAAAGAAGGGGGAGTAAAGAAGAAAACAAGGACAAGAATGAGATCATAATGAATTTAATGGGCGTGAAAAACCACATATAAATAAAATCATCATGAAAAATCTAGAAACAAATGCTCCCCTTGTTCCTTAAAGGTGTTAAGAATCAGCATGACTTGTCTGAAAAGATTTAAGGGAAAGATGTAGCTCTGCGTTTGGTTTGAAAATGGACCTGCTACACTATAGTTCTCTTGAACCAAAATCCATGATTAGTGAAGTTAAAAAAATATATTAAATACAAAAAATAAAATTTTAATTATTTTTTAAGACAAGGAAAATTCCTAGAGAAATCAACAACTAATAGCAGAAATGGTCACACTCAAGAGGAAGATTTATAACTTAAGATGTGCAAAAGAGCACACTTAAAATGTAGGTGGCAAACTCCAGAGGTATGTTGCAGCTGGAGATGGAAGAATATGGGAACAAAATGCCAAGGAGCAAATCATAAGATTAGTTAGATTATCAAAGCAGCAGCAATCTTGATGTATTTCCCATCTCATAAAAGTCACTAATTTTTGTAAAGGTATAATGCTACAGAAAAGCTCTATGTCTCCACATTTCACAACTTTACAATACATTTTTCTTTGTGTACCTTCTGAAACACCATCTCAAGACTGAAATATAAATACTGCTTCCTGGAGTTATGAAGTTCAATGACTTAAACTGAGGTTATTGCATAGATTTCTGAGTCAATGATGAAAAAAAGAAAAAAAGGAAAAGATGAGGAGATAAACCTCTAAGAAGAGTTTGCAAATTTCACATATTTCTTCCATTTTCAACTTTTATTGAAAATAGGATAGACCAGTACTTCTCAGTCACTAATGTGTATATGAATCAACTGGGAATTTGCTAAAACATATATTCTGTTTTTGGTGGGTCTAGGCCGGGGACTGAGATTCTGCATTTCTAGAAATCTCTGAGGTGATGTTAATGCCAGCTCATAGACAATGCTTTGAATATCAAGGGATATATTATAAACATCAAGCACTGATTCTCTTTCTGTCATAGCTTATATGATTATGTAGGCTAGCTTAACTCTAAAACTGAATTAATTTATAAAATCACCAGATATTTAAGGAGTACTCTATACATGAAATAGAGTATAATAAGAACCAAAGTTAGTAAAACAAAATTTTAAGCATGTGTAGAAAAACAGAAAAGGAATAGATATTGAAATCATATTACCAAACAGAAGCTAGATACTTTAAAATAAAAATAATACTTTAAAACATTTTCAACAATTAGGGTGAATAGCAGATTGGACACAGTGGAAGAGCAAATTGATAAGCTGGAAGAACAATCAAAAGAATTATTTCAGAAGGTAGGAACAAATATTAAGAAAATAAAACATGGAGGAGGATCTGATTCTGCCTAGGGTGCAGAAAGTTGGAAGGAACATCACTCCTACCAAAGAAAAGAGGAAATTATAGAAAAACTACAAAATCACATACTTTCTTCAGACTTAAGTTACAAGAGCAAAAAGAAAATTGTTTTGGAAATTAAATTTCTATTAACTTGCAAAGAAAATTAAATGGAAAAAAAGACCCTTTTTTCATTTTGTTTATTTTGGTTCCATTTTCAAAAAATGCCACTAAGACAATTGGATATTCATATGCCAGAAATAAATCTTTGACTCACACCTCACACCCTATATAAATATTAATTCCTAATGTATTATAGATCTGAATATAAAACGTGAACTATAAAGTTTGTAGAATAAAACAAAGTAGAAAATCTTTGTGACTTTATATTAGGTCAAGATTTTTTACATAGGATTCAAATATTATAAATAATTATTTAAAAATAAATAGAGCTTTATAAAAATTTAACATTCTCCTCTTTAAAAGACACTAAAATGAAAATGGAAAGACAGAACAGAGACTAGGAGAAATGTAATAAAACACACAGGTAGCCATGTTCTAAATATAAGAACACTCACAACTCAATTATAATAAAATCAACAACCCAATAAATAAATGACCAAAAGATTTGAATAGACACTTCACTACTGAATAGTTACCGATGGCAAATAAGTACATAAAGAGATATACACAGCCTTTAGTCATTAAAGAAACAGAACAATCTAAAACATTAGATTTTACTACAAGTTCTTTACATATAAATGCAACACCACAACAAAATCTTACAATATCTGTCAAGTATGCAGTGCATCAGTTGTTCTCCTACATTGCTCTTGTTTAATGCTCTAATAATATGCAAAATAGCACAGCCACTTTGAAAAGAGTTGAAAAACAGGTCAGCAGGTTTTTACAAAGTTAAATACACATATAGTATTCAACCCAGCCATCCCATTCATGAGTATTTGTGCATATGTCCATAGGAAAAAACTGTACTTGAATGTTTTTATCGGATTCTTAAAGTAACTTCTAGAATTTGCAAATGGCACAAGGTTCAACGTTTGGTGGTTAGATAATCAAATTGTGCTACCTCACATAACGGGATATTATTTAGAAAAATATGAATGTACTGCTGACACAGGCAACAACGTGGATGCAGCTCAAAAATATTATGAGAGAGGAAAGAAGCCAAACTCAAAAGAATATATACTATGGGATTCCAAATGCATGATAAAAACTTCTGAGTTTTTTCTAACATGATGTGTAAAAATGGTGTTTTACCAGATTTCGGTTGGTTATCTTTTTATATTACTATTTCATTTTCTGTCTATTGCCAGTACGTATCTTCTGTCTCTACATATCTTTTTCCCATTTACTAACTTGAGCTGTTTGTTTCTGTCCTTTAATTTTATTGTGAAATGTATAAAAATGTACAGTAAATTTATCCTGTACAAATACTTGTCTATGCAAAATTTTCTGTGCTAAAACTTTTGTGATAAACTTTTATTAATATTTTGACACGATACATGGCGAATAGCAAGTCAAACATCATTGCCAAATTGTTTCACAATTAACTCTTATAATCACTCCTGTAATTAATTATAAGTGTTAACGCTCAAATGAAGCACTGCAGTGAGTGCTCATAGGATGTACGCAGGAGGCCTTTGGTGAGAATAATGTAAGACCGGCACTTTATCAACACTCCGTGGTTAGCAATGTTTCGTCTAACGAATGGATACATAAAGTGTCTGTTCCCTTTCTAGTCAAAGAGTAAAATCTCTAAAGAAGATAGTCTCTTCATCAAAAAATACATAATTCAACTCTGGCAAGCGTCTAGCAGATGGGAAAGTAGTTAAGTAAGAATATCTTTGCTACCTCGTTGAAAAGTACTACAGCATTCATTCTTGTAAACTAGACTCAGTGCAAACACTGGCTCTGCAACTCACGGACTGCTACTACAAATGCACTATAAAGCCTTATTGTTTGCCAACAAGAACATTTTAATGTCAGTGAGATATTGAAGTAATTAAAATATAAACTCCATGCTGTTCATCTATCTCTATCCAAATGGCAAGTTGATTTTACTGAAACTCAATTATTGAGTGCTAAAATTGCCCATGTGCTGTATTAGTTATTGAGAATGATAGATTCCTCATTTATTACTAGCTCCAACATAAATGGACTAATATATTTGACTTGGTAAATTATAATTGCTTATAGTTAGATAATGCATTTCTATCAACAATCCTTTGATCATAAACATGCAATCTAAAATAGCAAATCAAACTCTGCATTACATATCCTGTTACCAGTTTAGTATTCCTAACACTCTGTATATAAACTATAAATATTAGTTATTTCAACATTAATTTAGAAAAGCTTTCAAAGAGACATCATAATGATATTAACTATTATTTTCTCTTTAGGAACAATCCTGAATTTCTCAAATTATCACAAGATAATGAGCACATGTTTTTATTTTAAGATGTGAGTAAACATCTGCATGTTATAAGTTTGCAGATAAATATGCAAAGTGGTTGTTATATATATGTATTTAGTTATACATTTCTAATTCATTTTTATTTGATGGTTGAGTGCTTTCCATATTATATACATTCTAAAAATAATAAACATTAAAATACAAAGCATAAATATGTAATACTGTTTGGCCCAAATCATTATCATATCAAATTAAAATTTTTAAGAAAGGTTCTTTAATATTGAACATATTTAAGAGTAGCTGGAGACAAATTTTTTTCTCTAAACATTATTATGATCTCAAAGTTCATTTACTTCTGATCAGGTTGACATTGATTGACTCATAATTAATTTTAATTTGCTAGTTTATTGCCACCTGATGGCTACTTTCACAATTTTGCAATGTTACTGAGGATATCTAACTAGGTAAAGTTAAGAATTATTATTATTATTATTTTAATTATACTTTAAGTTCTAGGGTACATGTGCACAATGTGCAGGTTTGTTACATATGTATACATGTGCCAAGTTGGTGTGCTGCACCCATTAACTCATCATTTACATTAGGTATATCTCCTAACACATCCCTCCCATTTCCCCTCACCCCACGACAGGCCACAGTGTGTGATGTTCCCCAACCTGTGTCCAATCGTTCTCGTTGTTCAATTCCCACTATGAGTGAGAACATGCAGAGTTTGATTTTCTGTCCTTGCAATAGTTTGCTGAGAATGATGGTTTCCAGCTTCATCCATGTCCCTACAAAGGACATGAACTCATCCTTTTTTATGGCTGCATAGTATTCCATGGTGTCTATGTGCCACATTTTCTTAATCCAGTCTATCATTGATGGACATTTGGGTTGGTGCCAAGTCTTTGCTATTGTGAATAGTGCCGCAATAAATATACGTGTGCATATATCTTTATAGTAGCATGATTTATAAGGCTTTGGATATATACCCAGTAATGGGATTGCTGAGTCAAATGGTATTTCTAGTTCTGGATCCTTGAGGAATTGCCACACTGTCTTCCACAATGGATGAACTAATTTACACTCCCACCAACAGTGTAAAAGTGTTTCTATTTCTCCACATCCTATCCAGCATCTGTTGTTTCCTGACTTTTCAATGATCACCATTCTAAGAGGTGTGAGATGGTATCTCATTGTGGTTTTGATTTGCGTTTCTCTGATGGCTAGTGATGATGAGCATTTTTTCATGTGTCTGTTGGCTGCATAAATGTCTTCTTTTGAGAAGTGTCTGTTCATATCCTTTGCCCACTTTTGATGGGATTGTTTGATTTTTTTCTTTTAAATTTGTTTAAGTTCTTTGTAGATTCTGGATATTAGCCCTTTGTCAGATGGGTAGATTGTAAAAATTTTCTCCCATTCTGTAGGTTGCCTGTTCACTCTGATGCTAGTTTCTTTTGCTGTGCAGAAGCTCTTCAGTTTAATTAGATCCCATTTGTCAATTTTGGCTTTTGTTGCCATTGCTTTTGGTGTTTTAGTCATGAAGTCCTTGCCCATGCCTATGTCCTGAATGGTATTTCCGAGGTTTTCTTCTAGGGTTTTTATGGTTTTCGTCTAACATTTAAGTCTTTAATCCATCTTGAATTAATTTTTGTATAAGGTGTAAGGAAGGGATCCAGTTTCAGCTTTCTGCATATGGCTAGCCAGTTTTCCCAGCACCATTTATTAAATAGAGAATCCTTTCCCCATTTCTTGTTTTTGTCAGGTTTGACAAAGATCAGGTGGTTGTAGATGTGTGGTATTATTTCTGAGGGCTTTGTTCTCCTCCATTGGTTGATATCTCTATTGAATTATTTGCTTAGGTGTCCAGAATATTTTCTACTTTTTGAAAATACTTAAATCATTTGGCATTGGTAGTATTAACTCTACTTCTATATTAACATACCATAATATAAAATCAAAATATATCAATTAAAATATATAACTCAGAAAAAATAATTGCATGTATTCAAAGAGTGATATATAATTTCTAGCATTTATAATGCATATTACTGCATTTGATCCTTAAAATAAACATTGTATAATTAGGGGAAAATGCATTCAATGCTTATTTTAGTTGGAAAAATTTGAAATCTCAGAAATTTACTGCCTTGACATAGATCACTGGTTATTAGAGTATAAGACAGAAGCTACAAAACAAAGATCTGACTCCCAAATCAGGGATCTCCTTTTTGTGCCAGCCAGATGATGTGAACCACATGCATTTAATATAAAACAATAAGGCTTTTTACGGCTTTGCCTGACTTTCTCTGTGCAAAAATTTAACAAGCAAAAGTTAAAGAAAATTCATAATACTGTTGATTTTGAATAATGCAATACAGGCTTTTGTATGCTAAAAATTCCACGAGGTAAACTTTTTTCATTAATTATTTGATAACTTACAAATCAAAAATTTATGCTGAATTATTGTTTCACAGTTAAACTACATATATAAATTATTGATATTTTATGAAACTGATGACATACAGAATTTGGGCTGTTGTCAATTAACTAAAAAGTGCTGATATCCTAAACATGTTAATTATAATTCCATATATCATTATTCTCTATAAATATATATCTAATAGTACACTATTTCAGACTTGATATAAAGATACTAGTCACAAATTTCTGATGATGGTTATATACCATTTCAGATATTTTAAAGGTGTTAAATCAAGTTTAGCCTAAAGCTGCCTCCTTACATATTTAAGTTCGGCCTACAGGTTTTTCTGTACATCGTGAACTATAACACGTGGAGGTGTAAACTGATAGTTGCCAATGCCTATGCCAATCACTGAGTTTTGTCCAATGAAATGTAGTCAACTGTATTCAAATAAGGCAAACACTGAGCTGTAACCAATCCAGTTGTTGATGTATCTCACTTCCATTTTCTGTACATCACTTTCCTTAAGCTGCCCATAAATCTTCCCCCACATGACTGCACTGGAATTTTTCTGAATCTGCTCTAATTCTGGGGGCTGTCTGATTTGCAAATTGTTCATTGCTCAATTAAACTTCTTTAAAATTAATTAAGCTGAAGTTTTTCCTTTAACAAAGGAAAAACAAAAATAAAATCTATAATAAATGAAAATTCATCGTGTACATATTCATTGATACTTTAATATTTTACAACTCAGTGTAAATGGAACATATAGATTTTAATGTAAAAAAAAGCATTTTTCCTATCTACTTTTGAAAACATGCCTTGAAATAAATAGACCCTATTTATGACATGTTTATTCCATCTGATTATTCTGAATTTCTTCTTTGAGTGTTTCTAGTTACATAAACTTGAACTGGATTCACTGATTCTTCTCAAGCTAGCTGAGTTTTGTCAAAACTGATTTTATTGCTTTTCAACTTTAGAAAATAACATGATATAAAAGTAACACAACTAACACCCCGAATAACTAAGGAAATGCTAGTTGAATTACGAATTTTCCATTAGAAAAAAATAATTTTGTTTTACAACAGTACATACAAAAATTAACGCTTAAGAGTACTTTGTAAACTGTTCAGTATTCTCTCAGAGTTTCATGAAACTGAGTAAGAAAAAAGAGAAAAACTTGATCAGTTTATGCAACTGGAAAGTGTGTAAACCAGGACTAGAAGCTGACCCCTTAGACTTCTGAATCCTCTTGTTTCCCCAATGGATTTTAACATCTCAGGATGACCTCTGCAACTATTCCTCAGAGATCCTTCCAATATAAGTATCTAGTTAATTACTTAAAATACTTTGCTAAGTGTATTGTTTTGTTTTGTTTTGTTTGATGGAGTCTTGCTTTGTCACCCAGACTGGAGTGCAGTAGCGCAATCTCTGCTCACTGCAACCTCCACCTCCTGGGTTCAAGAGATTCTCCCGCCTCAGCCTTCCAAGTAGTTAGGACTACAGGCACATGCCACCACGTGTGGCTAATTTTTGTATTTTTTGGTAGAGACAGGGCTTCATCATGTTGGTCAGCCTGGTCTTGACTTCTGACCTCAACTGATCCATCCGCCTGGGCCTCACAGAGTGCTGGGATGTGTTTTGCTTTTGTGGAACTACCCCGGCCCCCCACAGCCTAATAGAAACAATGGGAATAACAATGTTGCTTAGTGCCCCCTTGGCCTTCTGGCCTAAGTCTACTTTTCCTGCCTCTTCCCTTGCATCTTTCTAAGAGGTATTCTTACTTTCCAGTCAAACCAAATTATATCCAATTTCCTGAGCATTCATGCCCTTTCTCATCTTTGTTTCCTTTGTGTGAAATGCCTCTTTCCCTACTTTAGAGTTCTGCTTTTTCTGAGGCTGTCTGCAACTGGCAGCCCCAAGGGGTCTTTTCTAACCACTCCCGTCTAGGGCGGTCCCTTCCTTGGTTCTGCGCTAAACATGACCCTATTAACACACTTAACAGTGTTTTGCATATGTCTCTTTATTGGTGATGTCACTCACAGCTTTGGGAGCTCCTCCAGTAACTAGCAGAAGCTGTTGAGTGAAGGAATGATTAAACATGCTGCACTACGCTGCTTCCTTTTAGACATATTCTCTTAATTATGTATGTGTGGTCGGGGTGAGAAGGGGTAGAGACGCTTATAGATAAATGATTTGTGCATCATCATCTTTGTATGAAGAAAATCATTAATAAAGCTAATGCCTGCACTGAGACATTTAATAATCTCATTTAAGCTCCACAAAAAACTAATGGAGATAATCTATTATGTCTATTTCAAGGATGAGGAAACTGAGACAGAAATGTTATGTAAATTGCCCAAAGTCTCATGGCTAATGAGACCAGGGCTGGGACTGGCTTGCAAGCATGCTTATGGTCAGAGTCCAAGCTGTGAGCCACTGTATTACGCTGCTGCTTATTTTAGCTCTTTCTCCTGCAACCATGTTACTTTTTCTTTTTACCATTGAAAAATACATAAGGCCGGGCGCGGTGGCTCAAGCCTGTAATCCCAGCACTTTGGGAGGCCGAGACGGGCGGATCACGAGGTCAGGAGATTGAGACCATCCTGGCTAACACGGTGAAACTCCGTCTCTACTAAAAAAATGCAACAAAAACTAGCCGGGCGAGGTGGCAGGCGCCTGTAGTCCCAACTACTCCAGAGGCTGAGGCAGAAGAATGGCGTAAACCCGGGAGGCGGAGCTTGCAGTGAGCTGAGTGCAGTGAGTGAGTGCCACTGCACTCCAGCCTGGGCAACAGTGCGAGACTCCGTCTCCAAAAAAAAAAAAAAAAGAAAAATACATAATTTTATTAAATATTGACTAAGAAGAAAAAAGCAGTGGTTTAAAAAATGTTTTAAAGTAGCATATATAGATCACTGAAGCCAAATTAAGAGACCCATTAAATTCTTACTTTTGCCAATTTGTCAATACATTGTATGTATAAATCACTATGTTAATGATCACAATCTTTATAATCACAAGTTGTTTATTCAGGTGACATTTGAGAAGAGTCAAGCATTTCCTGAATGAGAATCACAGTTTGTTGTTTCATTGCCATTAGAAAAAAATAATTTCTAACGGTAAGTCGTGAGCCTGTACCAGCACGTGACAACATCCCCTGAGGTTCAAATGATCATCTGCTTGACTATTTGATCCAAAGGGTTGGGAAGAAAAACTATGTAACTGCAACCAGAGGGATCTTTCCTGCTCTGAGCTGGAGCTGGAGCTCTGCTGTTGAATCTCTTTCAAAACTGGTTGTCTGCCAGTACTTGGCTTATAGTTGCTCTGAGATGATGAAACAAAAGAAAAATACAGGAATGAAGTCTGATCTTCCTATCTTTCATTTTGAAGGTTTGTATATGTGTCTCTGTGTGTATAACATATATACATTTATATATATTATATATAACTTAATTTATATATTTATAAAATATAATTTACTTTTAATTATATATAATTTCTCTATATTTTCTTATTACTGAATAAACTATTTTACTTTAGAATGGATTTAGATTTATGTGAAAGAGATAGATAGTAGAATTATTATACACCTTGCACCTATTTCTTCCTATTATTAACACCTTGCATTAGTATGGTACATTCTGTGCAAAATCAGTAGCAATACATCATTATTAACTAAAGTCCATATTTTATTTAGTATTTTTTTAGTCTTGCTTAATTTCCTTTTATCTAGGATCCCATCCACAATATCACATTACATTTAGTTGTCATGTCTCCTCACACTTCCCTTGGCTGTGACAGTTTTTAGTCTTTCCACATTTTTGATGATCATGAAAATTTGAAGCAATACTGGTCAAGTAATTTGGAGAACGTAGCTTAGGTGGTATTTTTCTAATGTTTTCTTTATGATGAGACCAGGGTTATTGCTTTTTTGGAGGGGAGGGAGGAGGAAATGACAAATGTACAATGCCATTTTCGTTATATCACATAAAAGTAACATGTTCTCAAGATGGCTTAAAATGGTCCCTGTGACCTTGGTCACCTTTCTGAGGTAGTGCTTGTCAGGTTTCTCCATTGTGTAGTTATTTTTTTCTCCCTTTACATACTGTACTATTTGGAGGGCAGTCCCTCTACAAAGCCCACATTTAAGGGTTAAGAATGATGCTCTATTTCCTTGAAGGAAGAGTATCTACTTTAAAAGTTTTGAACTCTTATTCAGGGAGATTTGTATATTCTCTCCTAATTATTTATTTAATCTGTATTCATATCAGCATGAATGAATGGGTATTTATTTAATACTGTGGGTTATAAACCAATACTGTTATTTATTTTGTTCCACAAATTGCTCCAGATATGGCCATTGTGAGCTTTTTCAATTGGCTCCTGTATCCCATTGATATTCTACCATCATTTATGCAGGTGTATTTTTATCACTTCCTTACTTTTTGACGCTGAATTAGCCTTTTCTTTAAAGAGATTTTTAATTAGTGACTCAAATGAAAGTTTATATGATTAGAACAACCTATGTTTTGAAAACTTGCAATGTCGTATAAATGAGCGCAATGTTCTTCTGAAAAAGTTTTGACTTTTTGAGCAGTTTGGGATGGATGATGAGCCATAACTTTAAATGCCTTTGTAGACTGTGTGAAACCTATCCCAATAAAATATTTTCAAAATTCCTAAGAGTACTTTAGACAAAATTAAGTATTGTTTTCAGGAAGGCAAATACATTAAAAGTCTTTCCTCTGAAGTTCATTTGAGATTGCGTGAAGGTAGAGGTAGTTCACTGTTACACATTAAGGCCTTATCTAAATGAGACAGAAAATGCTCAGAGCTAAGACTGAGACACCATAAATAAAATCTAAAGAAAATACACATTGTTTCTCACTCAACATAGTTGAAGGATTAAGCAAGGCATTACTTGCCAACTGTGACACACAAACACACACACACACACACATCATCATCTATCAATCAGCCCGAAGCTGCTATACCACTAACCAAGTAGTTTTAACTTCAGGTGGATGGTAAAAGCCCTGAAAAGATATTTTTAATCCTTATTTAATGATTTATTTTCATTTGGAAATTGAAGAAAAGTTAAAAAAAAAATTATCCTATAGAAAGAAGTAAAATTCTTCTCCAGTTAAGATAATTATCTGGACCACTGGAGGCAAATACTGAATGATTCTCTTGTAGATGTACTGGACCTGGCTCTTGATGTATCTTTCTCTGTCTCTGTGTCTTTCTAAACATGCCCCTCAATTTCTTTCTTGTACAAAAACGGAATTATGCTGTACTGACTAGCCCTAATGTGAAAAGTGATACATCAAAGTGTACAAAGAACAGCCATGGAGTCTGAAAGCTCATAGCATTTCAGTCAAGCTATAAGTCAAGCCCTCCGTGACTCACTGTGTTCATCTGCAAATGGCGGTTAAAAATCAATCAAACTAATCAGAATGCAGTAAGAAGTACCCACATTTATACATGCAAAACGGTAGAACCATTTCTAGCACACTTGAAATATTTAATAAATTCATCCTCCTCTATTTTGTCTTTCCTTAATCTATCATAGTCTTCCAAATCAGTACACATAGATCTACTTCATTATTTTTAATGACTGCAGAGTATCCCAGAGTAGGAAATTATCATATTTAATACATTTGTTCTCCAGTTGAATGACATAAAGGAATTTTCCAATGTTTTGCTTTTGCAAACCATGGGGTTGTGAATGTATGTTTGAAGTTTTAAAACGGACTTCTGTTAAATTCTGCAGGCTACATTCCTACAAGTGAGATTCTGAGTCAAGGATAACAATATTTTAATTTATGTCAACATTACTACTTGTAGCAGTTCTAGTTCTAGCAAATCTCAACATTTATGACTGCAGTGCTTTTCAAAATTTTTATTTAATATCATTGATTTTCATGATTTTTATCATAACTATGATCTATATTCATTATAAAAAATGCGAACAGTACAAGACAAAGAAACCTGCCCCAAGTTCCTTCACTTAGAAATAATTGGTTTAAATACATAGAAAGCATTATTTCAGATATTTCTAATTTCATTCATTTCATACATAAAAAAACAAAGTAATTAGATACAAATTATTTAAAATGGTAACATTTTATATATTATGCTTAATTTAAAACTTTTAATTTGAATTTTACCTGAAATAAGTAATAAAAAAGTGAAATTGAAGAATTTGGTGAACTTCTGATAAATGGTTCTTTACCAAACCTGAAAATGGTTTCTGTAGTATATGTTATTAATATTGTTTAGTTGCCTAGCATCTGGAACCTTAGTACGTTTGGAGAATTTTCAACCTCAAGAGTCTTATAAAAGAGTTCTTCAGAGAAACAGAATAAATAGGTTATATCTATAATATATAAGATATTTTTATAGAAATTGGTTCACATTGTTATGGAAGCTGAGAAGTTCCACCACCTGCATTTTGCAAGTTGGAGCCAGCAAACCCTGTGATATGATTCAGTAGAGTCTGAAGGCATGAGAACTAGGAATACTGATGTCCCAGGGCAGGAGAAGATGGATGTTTCAGCTGAAGAAGAGGGAATGAATTTGCACTTCCTTAGCCTTTTTGTTGAGTAGGATCCTCAGTAGATAGAATGATACTGGTTCATGTCAGTGAGAGCAGATCTTTACTCAGTCTACTGATTCAAATGTTAATTGCTTTTGGCCACACCCACACAGACACACCCAGGAATAATGTTTTACCAGCTATCTGGGTAGCCCTTAACAAAGTCAATTGATACATATATTAACCATCACAAGTTATAATGACATGCAAAATATAAATATCTATAAAAGTGAAAAATTCTGCTCTTAGGACATTTGAATAAATATTACCAAGTCTAAAAAGAGGAGAAAAAGAGCTATTCTGATTGCAGTGTCAATTTCAAGTAGGGTGACCAACTTTCTAGATTCCAAACTGGGACAAAGTCATGCTTTACCTTGCCCAACAAACAATAATATAATATATAATAAATACTTATATACATGTATATGATAAATTTTTATTTTGTATATTTTTGATTTTTAATATAAATAGGAAAATAAATTTACTATGTATTATATATACTTTATATATAATAAAAATGTAATTTTATATAATAAATAGTAAAATAAATGTACTATTTATCATATATTAACACTATAATATGTAATAAATGATTATATATGCATGTATAATGAGTTTTCTTTCATATTTTGTATATTTATTATATTTTAATATATATTATGTATTAAAATATAATTATCTGTGATAACAGATTATATATTACTAATGTATAATGGATTTTTTTTTTTTTTTTTTTTGACACAGAGTCTCACTCTGTCGCCCAGGCTGGAGTGCAGTGGTGTGATTTTGGCTCACTGCCAGCTCCACCTCCCAGGTTCATGCCATTCTCCTGCCTCAGCCTCCTGAGTAGCTGGGACTACAGGCACTCGCCACCATGCCTGGCTAATTTTTTTGTATTTTTAGTAGAGACGGGGTTTCACCATGTTAGCCAGGATGGTCTTGAACTCCTGACCTCATAATCCACCCACCTTGGCCCCCAAAGTGCTGGGATTACAGGCGTGAGCTACCATGCCAGGCCTGGATTTTTATTCATTATGCACATATACATGTAATTATTTGTTGTATAGTTTTAATGTATAATAAATAGTAGAATATATAAAGATAATTTATGTAATAGAAGAGATTCATATATAATTTCAAAAACACATATTTTCTTATATATAACACATATAAATGTGTAGAAAATATAACACATAGGAAAATATGTGTTTTCTTTGTTTTTTTTTTTTTTTGTGCTAGGTGCAGTGGCTCACACCTATAATCCTAGCACTTTGGGAGGCTGAGGTGAGTGGATCACATGAGGCCAGGGATTTGAGGCCAGACAGACCAACATGGTGAAACCCTGTCTCTACTAAAATTATAAAAAAATTAGCTGGATGTGGTGGTAGACTCCTCTAATCCCAGCTATTTGGCATGCTGAGGCACAAGAATTGTTTGAACCTGGGAGGTGCATTGCAGTGAGCCAAGATCCTATCACTGTACTCCAGCCTGGGTCACAGAGTAAGTCTCTGTCTCCAAAAAAAAAAAAAAAAAGAAAAGAAAAAAGAAAAAAACAGTGTTTTTAAAATTATATATTAGTTTTCTTCTGTTACATAAATTCTACTGTTTGAACAGAAAAAATAAAACTACTTTACAGTTGCAATGGTAATAATAAATATCAGGACTATTTTAAAATGTGTGTAAGAAAAGTATTAAAATATTTTAATAATGTTTGTGTTCTGATAAAAAATTATTTTAATATTTTGTAAAACATATTTATAACATGTAGACTATATTATTTTGTATATTTAAAGATAAATTAATGTAAGATTTTTAAAAGGAGAATATAAATGTAACAAGGATAAATAAACAGATATTGCCTATATTTACTTTTTTAAAATGACTTTTAAATCTTCCCTCATGTTACAATGGAGTACTTCTGCTTTTTAATCTGCAAATCGGAAACTCAAAGTGCCCCCAAATCTGAAACTTTTTGAGCACTCTATTAGTCCACTTTCACACTGCTGATAAAGGCACAACCAAGCCTGGACAATTTACAAAAGAAAGCGGTTTAATGGGCCAGGCACGGTGACTCACGTCTGTAATCCCAGCACTTTGGGAGGCCGAGGTAGGTGGATCACAAGGTCAGGAGATTGAGACCATCATGGCTAACATGGTGAAACCCCATGTTAAAATACAAAATCCTGGCTAACATGTTAAAATTTTAAAAAAAGAAAAAAAAAGGCCGGGCGCGGTGGCTCAAGCCTGTAATCCCAGCACTTTGGGAGGCCGAGACGGGCGGATCACGAGGTCAGGAGATCGAGACCATCCTGGCTAACACGGTGAAACCCCGTCTCTACTAAAAAAAAAAAATACAAAAAACTAGCCGGGCGAGGTGGCGGGCGCCTGTAGTCCCAGCTACTCGGGAGGTTGAGGCAGGAGAATGGCGTAAACCCGGGAGGCGGAGCTTGCAGTGAGCTGAGATCCGGCCACTGCACTCCAGCCTGGGCGACAGAGCGAGACTCCGTCTCAAAAAAAAAAAAAAAAAAAAAAAATTAGCCAGGCGTGGTGGCAGGTGCCTGTAGTCCCAGCTACTCAGGAGGCTGAGGGAGGAGAATGGTGTGAACCCAGGAGGCAGAGCTTGCAGTGAGCCGAGATTGCACCACTGCACTCCACGCTGGGTGACAGAGTGAGACTCCGGTTAATGGACTTACATTAGCTGGGGAGGCTTCCTAATCGTGGCAAAAGGTGAAAGGTACATCTCACATGGCGACAGACAAATGGAGAGAACTTGTGCAGGGAAACTCCCATTTATAAATGCACCAGATCTAATGAGACCTTTCATTATCATGAGAATAGGAAGAGAAAGACCCGCCCTCATGATTCAATGACCTCCAACCACGTACCTCCCACTACACGTGGGAATTGTGAGAGCTACAATTCAAGATGAGATTTTTGTGGGGAGATAGCCAGACTGTATCGTTCTGCCCCTGGTCCCTTGCAAATATCATGTCCTCACATTTCAAAATCAATCATGTCTTCCCAACAGTCTTCTAAAGTCTTAGCTCATTTCAGTATTAACTCAAAAGTCCACAGCTCATCTTATTGAGACAAGGCAAATCCCTTCCACCTATGAGCCTGTAAAATCAAAAGAAAGTTAGTTACTTCTAGATACAATGTGGATACTTCTAGATCCAGTGAGGATACGGGTATGGGTAAATACAGTTATTCCAAATGGAAGAAATTGGCCCAAACAAAGAGGGTGATGGCACCATGCAAGTCTGAATTCCATCAGGGCATCAAATCTTAAAGTTCCAAAATGATCTCCTTTGACTTCATGTCTCATATCTGGGTCACGCTGATGCAAGAGGTGGGCTCCCACAACCTTGGACAATTCCAACCCTGTGGCTTTGCATGGTATAGCCTCCCTCCTGTCCGCTTTCATGAGCTGACATTGAGTGTCTGTGGTTCTTCCAGGTGATGGTCCAAGCTGTCGGTACAGTTACCATTCTGGGATCTGGAGGATTGTGGCCCTCTTCTCACAGCTCCACTAGGTGGTACCCGAGTAGGGACTCTGTGTGGGGGCTCCCATCCCACATTTTCCTCCTGCACTACCCTAGCAGAGGTTCTCCATGAGGGC
Source organism: Rhinopithecus roxellana (assembly GCF_007565055.1). Taxonomy (NCBI): domain Eukaryota; kingdom Metazoa; phylum Chordata; class Mammalia; order Primates; family Cercopithecidae; genus Rhinopithecus; species Rhinopithecus roxellana. The sequence goes on along the minus strand of NC_044569.1, from coordinate 76,477,848 downwards.
TCTGCTCTTGCAGCAGACTACTGCCTGGACATCCAAGCATTTCCATACGTCCTGTGAAATCTAGGCGGAGGTTTCCAAACCCCAATTCTTGACTTCTGTTCACTTTCCGGTTATGTTATACTGAATTATTTTAAAAAGCCTCTCTCTACAAGCAGTTATAGTTATCATTTTAGTTGAGACTTCAATGAAATATAAGGATTTCGACAAAATATCTGATATACATATTCCTTGGCTGAAAGTATGAACTTTACATTGTTAAAGGAAAAATAAAACAAATCTGTGCCTGAAGAATCTTGAGCAAGAGAAAGAGATAAGAGAAGATGGAACCCTGACTGATATATCAAGAGATTGCCTCTTTCTAACCTCTCTCTTCCTTCTACTGGAAGTATGCACTGATTAATTATATCCCTCAGCATTACAAAAACACTAAAAGGGTCTCTAGGGAACATTTTTGTACTTATAGTTATTATCTTTTCTTTATTTACATTAAACTTCCCATTCTAATTGCTGTAATCAAATACTCAAGGGATTCTATGTTTGTCTCAATTAAATAGGGGTCTAGAAGGCAAGGGTGAGTGAAGAGCAACTCAGGAATCAACAGCACTGATAAACACATTGAAAGTCTGTAAACACAACCTTGATTTGTCATAGAAGCATGACACAAACACTCTGCCAAAATAGATGGAACTTTGTCTGTCTGCAAGAAATGTCTATTACTTTTAGTAATCACATATCAGGCAATCATAATACAATATTAAAGACATTATGTATGATAGACAATATTTGTTTGGAAAATAGAACAATATTTTGCTTTTAAGATGATTATTTTTTTAATTGTAGTATAATTAAGAACAGAGAGATTGTTTTCAAGCTGTCTGCATCCACTCCTTGAGTATCTTCCACGCTCCTCCACAAAAGCATAATTCTTACTATCTTTATTGAGAAAAATGAATATACTTCCTACTTCTCTGAAAGACCCCCTCCCCTCTCCAAGGCCATCACTGCTCAGCTGCCCAGTGAAGCACAGTGTTTGATGAAAGAAAACTTAAAATATAGTAGTGCACAAACATGATAAGAAATCATGTTTGCTCCAAATATGAATATTGTTCCTATTATATTATTCATATAAATGTTTACAAATTATGAGAGAAACATACTTTTTAAAAGTATAAATATAAAAAGTTAGAATATTGCTTCTGAGAATTACTATATAGGTGCAATTATCATGACAGTATTGGTATAATAATAGACCTACAATTCCGTGGAACAGAATACAGACTCCAGAAATAGACCTGCGTATATAAGAGTAATAAAATTTCACCAAAGCTTCCAGGACAAATAAAAGGAAAATGAAATATTTTAAAAATAGTGATATAACAAGTGTATATATATCCCACTGGATTTTAAATAACTGAGCTATCATCATAAAAATTAACCTGAGCTTAAACTACAAAACACCTAGAAGAAAACACCTAGAAGAAAACTTGGAGAATACAAAGATTTGTTATGTAGCTCACAGAAAAACACAAACCTTAAAGAAAAAAAAGTGCAACATTAAACTTTATAGAAACTTAAAAAAATATTGCTCTTTGAAAGACATCATTTGGAAAGTGAAACTCAAACTACAGAATGGGGAAAGATCATATGTGTTTCATTTTGAGATCATATATAGTATTAAATAATAAGCTTCTAAACTCATTAATAAAAAGATAACCTGGTGTGAGTTGGCTGAAGGTAAAAAAATAAAAATAAATAAAAATAAAAAAAGAAGATAACCTACTCAATTAAAAATGAACAAAATGTTTGAACAGAAGACCAACAAATAGCCAATGAACACATAAACATTTTCAATATTGTTAGTCACTCTTGAATTGCAAATTAAAATCTCAGTGAGATACCACTACATAACCACTACAATGACTAACATTAAAACGTTGGATCATATCAAACTCTGAGGAGGTGTTGGACTAGAGTTCTCATACACTGCTGATGGGAAAACAAAATGGTGCAATGATTTTGAAAAAGTTTCAAGTTCTTAAAAAAACCCATGTACACATATGTTTTAATTTCTGTACTCCATTTATACCTATATTAAGAGAAATAAAACATATATCCAATAAAGAATTCTATACACATGTTCATGATAACTTTATTCATAATAGCATAAAACTGAACACAACTCAAATAAACACTGACAGATGAATGGATAAATAAATGACACATAGTTGACAATGGAATAAAATTACTAAGCAATAATAATCCTAATACAGGAAACAACATGAATGGATAAAAATCATTTAAATATATGCAAGAAGACAGATCCAAAATAATGATAAGTGAATAATCAAATATTAGAAAAAGAAAGTTCTAGTAAATGCAAACTAAATTCTAGTTATATCAGGAAGATCTGTGTTTGCCTTATGCCAGATATGGGAATAAGAATGTAATCCAATGAGGCATGGGAAATCCTTTGGAGTTGATGGAAATCTTTTGTATATTATTTAGTTTCCAGTAGTGGTTTATGGGTGTGTAGATCTTTCCAATGGCATTGAATCAGACACTTTAAATGAATGTAGATTAATTCACCTAAATCATACATGAATACAATTAATACAAGAAACCTAACCATACGGGAGTTCTTTTACTGGCCTGCCAGAGAATACTCTTACAAAAAAAAAAAAAAAAAAAAAAAAAAAAAAAAAGACATTCACATATGTAACAACCATAAAATCTAAGTGATATGCAAAAACAAAACAAAAATCTACCTGAATGCAAAGCAGAAGAAATCAGATTCGGCATTGGCAGAGATTCCTATTTTCTATTTTATCTTTTAGTCAGAGGATAGATCACAGCCATTGCTCTTTGCTGTGACTGAAAACTTTGGTAGAAAATCTGCAATCTTTCAGGTCCAAAAAAAAGAATGGAATGAAATTTGTGGTTATCACAGCCATTAATAAAGGGACAAAAATAATAGATGTTACTTATTTAATGTAATTTATACAACAATATTACTTATGTATTATTATTATTTACATAGTAATAATAAAGAGACAAAGAAAGAGAACACCAAATCTCTGTATAAACTGATACAGAAATATTGCATATTTGGCTGTCTGACTAAATCCTGAAACATGTATTCTTCTAGAAAACAGCCAGCACGTGAATCAGAGCTACAAAAATTGAACAAAAATATAAGCTATGGGCCAATATAATTTAAGTTCAACCAAGAAGATTGCCTGCTAAACAAAAACAATCTAGTAATTATGAAAGATTAAAGCAGAATTTAACATTTTCCCAATATTTCCATTACAATGTTAAAGATACAATTAGAATTTCCAGTTATATGTAGGACCATCCACAAAAGGAAATTCAAGTAACAGAAATTGATCATGAGAATTCTTACCAGAAAATAATTTTAAAGTAGCAATCCTAATTATCATCAATGTACCTAAGTATCATCAATTAGCTACAATGTAAAGTGTGATCATGATAAATAAAAGGATAGGAAAATTCTGTGTAGAAGTAGAAATTATAAATTTCAAGTAACTGGAAATTTTAATATTAATAAAACATCAGAAAAAAATTAGACTAGTTGTGGTAGGCAAATTAATTTATTTATTTCCATATCTCATGAAAATAATTCCAAGTTTTAATACTATAAACTGTGGATATGTTATATTACATGGCAAAAGAGAATTTGCAAATATAATTAATTTTATAATTATGATTCTTTGTTAGATTGTAATCCATAGATCAAACACCTATAATAGATCACATGCAGAAATTATATTTTAATATTCACTGAAATTTGGTATCACTGAAAGCAGGACCCACTATATAATATTTTGGCCTAGAGCAAATTGAGAATGTGGGTCTCTTTGTTCAAAAACAATTAAAAATTTTAGGATGACAACAGCATAACGTTAAATCAAGTGCAGGGCACATCATAGCACAGGGTCTTGTGGAATGGCACGGATCAGTCAAATGTCTATGAATCAGCTCTGATTGAAAACTTTTCATATCTCACACTCATAGCTCACTGCATGCTTCCAAAGCTTCTCTGCAAACTGCATGAATCAAATCAACATCAACTTGGTTTTCATCCACAATTTTTAATTCAGTAATCAAGGTGTAGTGGCAAAATTGGAAGGAGGTGTGAGAAGAAGGTAAAAATTACGCTTATAGTACTTAGCAAGATTGGTTCTTTCCTCCATGCTATTTCCTCATCACACATCAGAGTCCTAAGTGCACTTTTCCAGATTTTGTGACTGTGTCCATCTGAAGGGCTTTTATTTTTCTCCTCTAACCACACTACATCCAAATGAAAAAATAGAATCACTGCTCCAGTTGAACTTGAAATCAACCATTCAATTTTAAGAACAGAGGAGGACAGAAGGAAGGAAGGTCAACGTGGTGAGAGATTAGAAGATTGTTATGGTAATTTGAAAATCAGAAGTCCTGTAAGCTGTAATCTAAATTTATGAGCAAAAACATTTAAATTAACTCTCCAATAGTCTCTTTGAATAAATGCAATTAAGTGACTTTATGCTGAATAGAAAATTAAGTGCTATGCTTTTATTTTTTCTGTAAGTGATATATATTGGTTTACCACTACATGAAAAAGATAAATAATTCAAATAAAATACTGAAAGAGACTTGAAACTGTGGATCCTTGTAAAAAGATGAACGAAGGGAGAGAAATTGTTCTGATAAAATTTTAAAAAGGAACTATACAGTAAGCTATTTTTATTTTATTATAAGATAAGATAAGGTCTATTTTTATACCCACTGAAAGAAGTGCAAAGTAAAACAGAACATAGTGTTTAAGTGTATACTCTAACTCCTAAGAAGATTTGGGGATGGGAGAGACCTGCAAAGAAACATGAACTTTCTTTTTATTATGCTTATTTATTTGTGTTAGGATGGTTCAGGCAATTCTGAAACTATAGTAAGTGCAATAATTAACTGAGAAAATGAGCAAATGTATTGAGGTGGTTAGGATTTTGCACTATAGAAGAAGAGAAACACAAATATGGAGTAGAGGGCAAGAAAGAACACTGAATTTTCTGTTGCGATTATGAATGAAGTTATGCATATAAATTCATTATTTCTGATATGCCTATAGTGTATACAATTATATATATAATATACATGGAGAGAGAGACAGAGAGAAACAGAGACAGAGACAATTAATAACCTGTCTAGGATCTCTCTATAGTTGTTGATTTAGGCATCTATATATCTATTTATCCATATGTATGTATGTGTGCATACACACACATATATAACCTTATTGTCACATTTGTATGCACGAATTTGTGTCATATAGGTATGAATCTGTATTACGAATGTGTATATGTAGCTATGTATATAAAAGTATTTACTTTCCAATTCCATCTGTTGAAAGGTTCAAGAGCAAAGAAACCTGAATAGCAACGAACCCAGCTGTTGCTCAGATGCTGATGTCTAAAACCCTTGAAAAGAACAAGAAAGTTTTGGAGAGATTATTGGTTTTAGGACTGGTCCCAGGAGGTTTAATGTAAGTCTCAAATATCTTCTTTAGTGAGAATGTAAGGAAGGAACACCAAACAGCACTGACAAATGGGATCCAATCATGATAACTGATCCAACTCATAAAGCACTCTTCTTCCCCACGGGCCAGAAATTCCCCTCTCCCACTTGGAGGAAACAGGTAGTCCATCCCGGGTAAATGACTTGTGCCCCCTTGAGCAACACCAGTATGGAATCATGAGAGGCTTAGTTGAACCAAATAAAACAAGCAGAACGACATAACACCACAAAGATTCTGAAAATTGTAAACAAGTATTAGAACCAAAGGAGTCCAGAAAGGTAAAGCAGGACTCTTGTGCTAAACCTAAATTAGGCTACTACTGGCTAAAATACCCAATTTGAATAGGATCATGAGTTTTCTAACAATAGAAACAAATGTCTAGAATACAATGCCCATCATACTAAGAAGAGAAATTTACAACTTGAATGAGAAAAGACAATCTGCTGACAACAAAACTGAAGTGAATCAGATGTTGGAATTATCTGACACAGATTTTAAGGCAGCCATTAAATATAATAATAGAAAAAGATGACAAATTATGTTTAAATAAAGGAAAATCTCAGTATAAAAATTTTATATAAAATAAATTGAAATCACAGAACTGGAAAATATATTAAAAAATTGTCACTGGATGAGCTCATTAGTAGAGTGGGGATAATAGAAAACAGAATCAGTAAATTTTAAGAGAGTGCAATATAATTTAACAATCACAACAGAGAAAAAAGTGACTGAAAACCAACAGAGAATATAACCCAATGACCAATAACAAATTATTCAACATTTTTATCATTGGAGTTCTAGAAAGAAAGAAGAAAGAGTGTATACACTATCGGCCTTCAAGTAGTATCTAAATTTAAAATAGTACCTATTTGGAGTACATGATTTTTTAATGATATGTGAGTATAAAAAGCAAGTAATATTCTCAACTGGAAAAAACAAGAAAGAATGACGTTTTTCAGATCAAATAATAAATATTTAGCGAATCTTCGGGTAAATCAGTTTGCATGTCACCATATGGAGGAAAAGGAGTAGAAAAAAAGAAATACTCCAGTGAAAGTTAAAACTTTTTAAAGTATTCAGTAACAACCCATTTTAATTTTATTACAATCAAATATATCCTAGATTACCTCAGAGGAAGGCAAGAGCTAGGATAAAAATAGGATTGTCCTACAAAATTGGTAAAATGGTGATGGAGATAACAAGCTACAGTAGCTACTTTAATTAGCTTTTAAAATACTCAAATGACACAGATCTAATAAGGCAGCTATCACAAATGCCCAGTACCATGTACCCCAGCTTTGTTAATTTAATGATTGAGCTAAATCCTAATTTAACTGTCTTTTCTATTTTTTTCCTTTCGTTTTTCACTGTGAAGCTCTATCAGGCAATATTTTCAAATTAAATTATATTAAATTATGTTTGCAGTTTTTAATGGAGAGATCTGTAGTAAGTTCAACATACCAAACAATTTAAAAAACCTCCTAAATTGTTAATGATATCAATAAATTTATGTAATTTCTGATAATTTTGAATATTTTCACATTCAAATTGAAAATACCACTGTGTAACTGACAAAATTTTAAAATGGCTGTTAAATCTGACATATTATTCAGTTAGGGACCCTGTGAAATATAATTTATACTATTTTTCTTCTCTTTACATATGCAATTAAGCTTCTATTCAACAGGTTTAAGCTTTAGAATTTTTTTCTTCATTATTATTATTATTTTGTTTGATTATTTCTTGTCTGAATAATTTCTACAGTTATATAAATGTCTCCCTACCTTCGATCTTGCACACATATTCATGTGTTCTCTACAAGAGATCTAGTTTCAAATCTTTACCTCATTACTTACTGTATGTCATCTAGAGCAACTGCTTTCCCATTTTGTATCTTTATTTACAAAATAAAAATCATAATAACACTAGCCTCATATGGATGTTTTGTGTTCAGAATAAGATTTGCTACATTGTAATCATTTAATAAATATAAGCTATTATAATTACTGCTGTATTTTGTTTTTAATTAAAAATCCAGTTATGCCACTGAGACATCCAGGTGGGAGGGGAGTCCCTGGAGAAAACTTCAACCAGCCTGCCCTCTGAGATGGAGCCTCTGGAAGTTCATGACGTTTGCAGCAGGGAGAAGCCTGAGGCTGGCCCCTCCTTTTCCTGTGTGGAACCTGAGATTCAGAATGTGGGCAGGAAGTGCTCTAGCAGGGCCTCTGGTCTAGCAAGAGTCCCTGTTTTCCCCTTTTCTTCCTTTTCACCCAATAAAACCCTGCTTTACTCAGTGTTCATACCATCTGTGAGTCTAAATTTTCGTGGCCGTGGGATGGACAAGGACCCCCATCTTCAGCTGAACTAAGGAAGAGTCCTGCAACATTTTTGGCGCCCAATATGGGGCCCTAGAAGCAGTGAGAGAAATGGGGACTCCAAACCTCTCCACTGTTGGTCCTAAGCATTTTCATCTTTGGACATCTGAGGGTGAGGGAAACATGCCCCACACCCTATTACTCCCAGGGGTTGAAGGAAAGGCACTTTCCTTCCTTTTTAAAGAAGGACAGGCAAACAGGGACTCCTTGCTACCTCATCCCTCTGTGCAGGGGCTAGGATGCATGGCCCAAGGTTCCCGCACGGCTGGCTGGCTGGTTCCCAGCCACACGCTGCTGATACAGGCTTCCCCTTACCTGGCCAAGGGGTTTAACTCTATGGGACAGTAATTAAGCTTAAACTTGTCTCCCTGGTGGAGGAACCACTTGCCCAAGAATAAGAGGTTCTTCAGCCATTTTTAAACTGTTTCTTTTCTTTCCCCTTCTGTACCCCATCAGCAAATTAACATTTAATGTTTTTTCATTTAGAAGATCTTTCACTAGGCTAGATCTCCCCTCCTCACACCAACTATCACGGTATTCCCTGCAAAGGTTTGGTTATGAAATCAAGCCTTCATCTTGTTTGACATCCTGGGGGCATGGCTGGTAACTGCTTGACAAGGCTTCGGTTAGCAATACTGCCGTAGGGGATAGTCTCTCAGGTTAGATATCTACATGTTCTCCTAGCCCTGTCTCTTATAGAATCCCACCCAGTGACTGGGTTCTATTCTGCCTGTCTGTGTGTGCATTTTGTGTGATGTCTGTAAAAAGAGCTCTAATTAATTTGGCCTAAAGAAAGACAAGTGCTTGGATGTAATATTTTTTAAAGGGAAGATACAAGCTGTGGTACCTTTTTGTTCACATGACTTTAATCTTTGAGAAATAAAAACAGCCTTAAAGACTATTGGTAAAATGCAGGTCAGATGCAAGATTTGCTAAGTGTTTTGAGGTTACAAACTGCTTTTTGGGTTTTTAGAACTGTCTGACTTGCCTGCTTCACAATTGGTAATGCCTGGGTACATGTGGAACTAACCACACCTTTAATAAAGAAGACAAGCCTCGACTGCACTTAGCACACAATTAAAGTAACTTACCAAGTTTTACCTTAAAGTTAAAAATTGCTAGGAGTTACCATCATAATGTGTAATTGAAATGACTTAAACTAGATTTACTTGCAAGGTGTATAAGAACAGTAAAATTTGATTTTTAGTAAAAGGTTATAAGAAGGCATGAAAAAGTAAACTTTTGCCTAGGATTAAAGAATTGTTTTAAACTAGGAAAAAACTGAAGATTCAAACAAGTGGGGGAAGAATTGTAGAAATTAATCTTGCAGAAGTTCTCTGTGTGAACATACTGACTAAATTCAGAAAATGGTATTATACGTTTTGTTTTGTTTTGTTTTTCTGTAAACTTAGCAATAAAATAAAAGCACAACAAGGTATTCTTAAAATGCTAATCTGCTCTTACGCAAAATTTATAAAAGGTTTTGCTCCTTTAAAATTTCTGAGTCATCATTTTGGCAAAATAAATAACTAATGGTAATCTGGAATTCTATTTCACAGTATCAAGTGTTTTAAACCTCAAATATTTGACAGCCTTCTCAAAATAAAACTTTAGTTTCAAAATTATCTTTCCTGACACCTGGCTTTTTGAATACTTCAGAGGGCCCCTGAAATGTCCAGAAAAGAGAGGTAAACAGAATTATTTGACATTCTTTAGGTACATGGGATTGCCAAAATGATGCTCAGTCTTTAGGCTATATCTTGGTGAATAATGCTCATGTATGTTCCAAAATTGTATAGGACTTGTAAAATTCTAATGTCTGAGTATATGCTATAAATCATAATTAAGATTTTTATGTTAAGTTATTATAAACCACAAAGATAAACAAACTTCTTTTTCAATCGTGTTTCTAACTTAACCATCCTGGATATTTTGCTTTCACAGACAATTGTCTTGTTTTGATCCTTTTCAAAAGATAGTTTATAATAGACTATAAGACTCTGACAGGTGCTCTCAGATACAATTTCTGATTGTATTTGAGACAATCAGGTTTCTGATAACTTTGAAGTTTGTGATATTGGAATAAAGGAAAATGTGCAAGACTCATGAAGAGTTGAAATTTTCATGGATACTAAACAAAACCAGAGTTAACCGAATGGACTGAACTCAGAAAATTGAAGCCTTTTTGACTTTTGTTTGGAATATTGCTGGTCCTTGTTTTGTTTTTCAGAGTCAAGGAAACTTACTTTGAGCTATTTATGGCCTTTAATAATTAATTAAGGTAGACTCCTATGCACAAGATTTGGGGCATGTTTATATCTCTCTGCTTGGTTCCTCTAGAATTTGGAGAATATGTGAGTATTCTTAACTTATGGCAATGTAGTTGTTTGTATCAGTGCAGTAAGAATCCATTTTTTTTTTCCTTTGCAACAGGACACAATTGGAGAAAGTGGTTATTTTACCAAGGCTTTGACTGGAAGGGTATGCTTCCCTTTAAGGAGTCAATCTTGACTTGCAGAGTCAATAAAAGCCCAGTGGAGAAAGTGGCCTCATACTCATGTCTACGCAGTCCCTCTACAGGGTTTCTGACCTGTAGTCAGTAGAGAATGTCATTTTCTAACAGGTCTAGGAGCTCCAAGTTTATCTTGGACCTTAAGAGGAGAGGATCACTCAACTCACAGGTATTTGAGGATACCAACCCATGGCTGGGCTCAGCTTTAAAAGGTCTCATCTGAGACTCCTTATGGAACAGACTTCCATCAAAGACTCCAAAAGGCCTATGCAGAAATAATTATCTTTGCTGTACTTTATGCAAATAATCACGCCAAAACATGAAACTAAAGTCTATTTTGCAAACCATTCAGTTCTATGATAATTTTTTTTTAAACAAACATGAAGACTGGAGACAGAGAAATATTGTTTCAAAACTGATCATATATTTGTCATTAAATTCTAAACTCATGAGTTTTTCTTCAGTTTTTGACTACATTTTAGACTAACCCTGCTTGTTCTGTGAACCAACCAGCAATCCCTGGTTTTAGCTCAGAAAGAACAAGAGGGATGGGTAATGTAGAAATCTGGATCAATATTCTACTTCTATGCAATTATCCTGCAAATCCTGCCAGATGGTAGAATAAATAGAGAATAAATAGGGTGCCCATCACCTGGAAGTTTCCTTTTTGGGAAAGTCAGACCAAGGGAACTAACCAAAGTCAAACACATGCATCCAAATCCTAGCAGGTATAACTATAGCTGCCAGTTATCTGGATGTGTTGCAATACATCCTTTTCTTTCCCTTGTTGGAGAGAGTTCCACAGTTTCATCATAGCACTCGGCTTATAATAAGGAGTCCATGCAATCCCCCAGAGACATGTTTTCATCTCAGACTCAGTTTCAAGCTTCAGGTTAAAGCCCTAGAAAGAAAACTGGATCTAAGGGATCCAGAGGCAGGTGGTAACAAAGGTTAAAAGGCACAGCACAGGTGAGTGGGGCTGATTCCTGCCAATTAAGCCAACCTTCCTGTTTCTCATGGATAAAGGCCACGTGAGTATCCGTGGCATAAATGAGGTTTGGAAACTCCAAGGCTACCTACAGTTGTAGGGACAGAGACATAGGTGAGAGTGGATAATTTCTATTTGCTAGGCCCTCCCTGCTTCATGGGTGCAAGCTGCTTTGGCACTCATGGCGGTGCCTGCCAAGGTTGCTGGGACTCGGGGATGCAAGGACGGAAGAAGGGAAGGAAGATGCTCTTCCCTCTCTCCCTCACATACCCCAGGTATCTGCTAGGAACAGAAGGGGACCAGGGACACCTGCTCCCTCTTTCTAGATAGGTAGCTATTCATCTTCAGTCTGTATCCCTTTAGAATGCATCCTGAACTCCTGGGAATCCTTTGAAAAAATGCCTTATTTTTCCCTTTCTTCTCTCAGTTCTCTCTTCACTAATAGATAATTGTGTCTCCATCTTATGAGACACTCCGCTCAGACACATCATCCAAACTGGAAAGAGTTAATTTCCCAAGTCTTTAAACTGGCTGGCTTAGGATTGGGCTCAGGGGAAGGGCACCCACAAACCCAATATGCCGACAAAGGGTAAAGTTTTTTAACCAGTTGGGCTTTTGGTCTCCCTCTCACTGTGCAAACTGGTAAAAGAGCTTCGAAGTTTTGAGCCGTCCTTCCCCTTCCCCTTGTTTTGTTTTGATACGTGTTTTCTAATAACCCAGTTTGTCTGTTCCTGCCTTTGGGTCATTGAACTCCAAATAGTCATGCAGCTGGAACCTCTGATGATGGTACCTTCTGTTGGGAAGGCTTAAATAGGCCTTTGAGGAAGCTCTGACTTGTTTTCCCAAAACAGTGCCCCTGTTAGCAGGAAGCAGTCAAGATCAGTCTTCATCCTTATCCTTATTCTAATGGCAGTTAGAAGTACTTCTTTAGAGGGGGAAATGAGACAACCAGGTAGGAGGGGATGCCTGTAGAAACTCCAACCAGCCTGCCCACTGAAGTGGAGCCTTGGAACATTCACAATGTTTACAGCAGGGAGAGGCCTGAGCCTGGTCCCTCCTTCTCCTGTGTGGAGCTTGAGATTTAAGCTGTGGGCAGGAAGTGCTCTAGCAGGGCCTCTCGCCTAGCAAGAGTCCCTGTTTCCCCTTTTTCCTTTTCAGCCAATAAAACCCTGCTTTACTCACCGTTCAAACCATCTGCGAGCCTAAATTTTCATGGCCATGCGATCAAAAGGACCCCACATCTTTAGCTGAAGTAAGGAAATGTCCTGCAACAGCACTGTGTCTAAATCTTCAGAATTTTATTTTGTTCTCCTGGGTAAAGTAAAATGTATTCAATATAACCTATAAAGCCTCCTTGTTCTGGCTGCTACATCTGTCTCCAATTTATCACTTCAAAATCCTTAGTCTGAAACTTAATCATTATTCTATTACTGAAAATTCTACATTTTCTTGGGCTTTTCTCTATCCTCATATAAGAAATTCATACATTTTCCAAAGTAATTCTTGCATGCCTTTTCAACTCAAGTTATATTCAACCAGAATTTTCTTGAAACCCCCCCTTTTGTGTGTGTTTTAGGTGCTTTGTTTCATGTGTTCCTGTAGTCATCTGTAGATAGGTCCATTTTTGTTCTCATGCTCAATATCTTCCAGATGCCCTTTCAAATCCACATTCCAGCCTGCTTGCTGCAAGGACCAGGAGGCTGACCTGCATTCTACCACTTCCGTTTAGGTTCAGCTATTGGAAGCATTGCTAGGTATAAAAGAGCAAAGAGTAGGATTCGAGTATTGATTCCCTTAACTCCCTTCCTGCAGAGGTATCATGAAATGGATGCATCCAAAGAATACATTCTCTCTTTCTACAAGTTCTGGTTTCCCTTTACTCACATTTTCAGGGCTAGAGATATTAATCATGAAAAATGTTTTTGGCCCTGATTTATTGCACTACAGACTATTATTTCTTACATTCAGCACTCATGTTTGTAAATGGTTTCTTTATTAAACTTTTCTAAATTTCTACTTTGAGAGTGCCATGTGTTTCATGCTAGGACCCTGCAGCACTTATCAGTGTATATCAGTCAGAATAGTTTTGGTTATGCTGTGGTAACAGAGCCCAATATCTCAGTAACTTGTCAGAAACCGAAACATTTTTATTCTCATGAAAGTTCTACTACAAAAACTATGGAAAGCTTCATGTCTATGCTCCTCTGACAGTCAAACAATGAAAAAGAAAATGAGCAAATCACACATGAGGACTTGAAGTTTTTGCTCAGAAATGATACCCAGATTTCTGCTTATGGTTTACCAGCCAGGGCAAGGTCCTGGCAATATGTGCACTCAAGGAAGGAGGAATGTTCATGAAAGGAGGATGAGAAATATTGATGAAAACATTATGACATTTGTATGTATAATATAATAACTTTTAAAAATCTCCATATAAAGCAGATGAGCTTTTTAAAGAAACAGCCTTTATTTTCTTCAACTTCATAGCCACATGACTTGGCATTGTATTTAGAATATAGTAAAAAATTAAGTAAATTGTTCTTTGAATGAATAAATATTTTTTGTTCTATATGATGAAAAAAGTAAACAAGAGAATAAATCAAAACATAGTTACTTTTGAGCAGAATCAAACAAGTAAAGCTATCCTGCCATTATCATAATATAAATGAGCCAAAATAGGTCCACTAAATCTTGTAATTCAGAACAGAAAGCATTCTCCAGAGATTGTGATATTCAGTGAGAGAAGCTCTGGATTGGTGTTTAAGAAATATGGATTCTATGGTCAATTCAAAAATGAACTACCATGTGGTTTTAGACAAGTCTTTACATTTGAGTGTTTCCTTTTTAAAAGTGACTATTAAAAACATTAAATACTTTCAGATTTAACATTAAGTTTTAATGCGCTATTATAATTTTCACAGAACATAGTAGGTAGTAACCAACTTGGAATCTTTCCATTTTGATGATCCAAATGATGGACTTGTACAGCTTTCAAACACATGTATCACATGAGACAGAAACATTAAATGAGTTACTTACTGTTGGAAATGAGAGCTTGGAGTCACAAAGAAGCACCTGAACGAAAGATTTCTCAGCAAGGCAAGTTTACTTCTGCAGAAGGGTGCTGCTTGCTATTCTGGTCATTGCAACAGCACACTGAGCAAAGGAGGGAAGGAGTTTTTATCCCTAAAGCAGTTAGTCTCTGATACTGTGTCCAGTCCCCATTGGCTGGAGTTGGACTGCACCATCTAAGCTGACCCCAATTGGCTACTTCAAACAGAGCAGGCGTGGGGGCTACAGCAGAGGGAAGAGCAGTTTCAGAATGAAGGGTGCCAAATAAGGAACAGATGTGACTTGTTACAGACTGGGAATGGATGTGGATTACAGATTGGGAACAGATGTGGGTTACAGATTGGGAATGGATGTGGGTTACAGACTGGGAACGGATGTGGATTACAGATTGGGAACAGATGTGGATTACAGATTGGGAACAGATGTGGGTTATAGACTGGGAATGGATGTGGATTACAGATTGGGAACAGATGTGGGTTACAGATTGGGAATGGATGTGGGTTACAGATTGGGAATGGATGTGGGTTACAGATTGGGAATGGATGTGAATTACAGATTGGGAACAGATGTGGATTACAGACTGGGAATGGATGTGGATTACAGATTGGGAACGGATGTGGATTACAGATTGGGAACAGATGTGGGTTACAGATTGGGAACGGATGTGGATTAAAGACTGGGAACGGATGTGGATTACAGACTGGGAACGGATGTGGATTACAGACTGGGAACGGATGTGGATTACAGACTGGGAACGGATGTGGATTACAGACTGGGAATGGATGTGAGTTATAGATTGGGAATGGCTATGGGTTGTTATAGATTGGGAATAGATGTGGGTTACAGATTGGGAATGGATGTGGGTTACAGATTGGGAATGGATGTGGGTTACAGATTGGGAATGGCTGGAAGGTTGTTTACCATAACTAGGTGCAAGGAGGTAAGGAAGTCAGGTTTTGAAAATAGAGGACAAAGAACCAGGGAGTTGAACAAGCAGAACCTTTGAAGAGGAACTCACTGTATCCAACAATTTCCCCTTCTTGATTTTCATAATTCTTCCTCTCCAAACTTTTTAGCATGTCTTGACTCTGCTGTTATGCTTGGTTTTCTAAAAGTAGGAGCTTATCTGAATAAGGCAGAATAATTAAAGGTTTTGGTGAGAGCTGTTTCTTTAAGTTTCTGCTCTAATCCATGTATACAGGGTATAATGCAGCATCTTACAATAATAAATACACCAATAACAATTGCAAGAGGTAAGGTCTCATAAGACCTTTCTAATTGTTCCATTGGGGGTTGTGTTATTAGGGATGGAATAAAGACAGACTGGTTGGTAAGCTCTCGGAAGGGCTTAAGCTGACTGCATCCTGTGAGGTCTCCAAGGAATGCTGTTTTCCCCATGTCGTGAGAGACACAAGGTAAAATTGGCATTGGGAGATGGAGGCTGGATGGCCCGTGGGAGCTGACTCCAGGGTGTCAGATCTCAGAGTATAGCAGAGAAAGAGACCTTGGCAGAATTCATTACCCCAGGCTGCGGAGTCTTGGAAGAGAGCTACCATACTGCTCAAGCCTAGGTGCCTGGAAGACCATCCAAGTGGTCATTGGGTATGGAAAGGATAAAGGAAGTATAAAAGAGTTAAATTTTTCTTAGCTTTAGTTTGGTAGGACTCTTCCCTGGAACAATGTCCCATGACTCTGGAGGTGGTGACGCCTTCTTGACTAGGGTATGATGAGTCCATCCTCTTTCTGCTGTTCAGACTGCGGTCTTAATGGTTAGAGGCACTAGGTAGCGTCCTTCCCAAGCAGGTTCAAATTTTCCATCTTTCCAGTTTTTGATGAGGATGTAATCCCCAGACTGATGCTAGTGTGCTGGGAAATCCAGGGGTGGCACCTGTGCTAAAAGACCTTTAGTTCTGAGTGGAGAGAAAGTGGAAGATAGATGAAGTATAAACTGATCTTTTGTTTAGAAATGTCAGCAGTGAAGCGTAAATAGGGCAATCCATATAGCATCTCATAAGAGGATAAACTAACATCTTTCTGAGGGGCAGTTCAGATTCTTAACAAGGCAATGGAAAGGTATTTAGTCCATGGCAACTGAGTCTCTAAGACTGATTTGGTTAAGTGACTGTTCAAACTTTGGTTCATTTTCTCTACTCTGCCTGATGAAGGTGGGTGCCAGGAGTATGGTATTCCCATGTTATGTCTAGCGCTTGGGTTAATTTCTTAATGACATGCACAGTGAAATGAGTCCTATTACCTGAATTAACATTTTCTATTAGTCCAAACCTGGGTATAATATTTTCATTCAATGCTTTAACCACATTATTAGCAGTTGCACTTGAAAAGGGAATAGGTTCCACCTAGTGAGTAAGGTGATCTACTATCACTAATAAGTACTAATTCCTTGTAGACAAGTCTTAGCCTTTGCTATTAATGAGACCCTGTTCAGTACAAATTTTTCCAAAGTTGTGAGCTACCCTGAAGGCATACTTGGAATCAGTATAAATAGTCCCTTCCTGGTTTTGCAAGTGTTTCAAAGCCTGATTTAATGCAAACAATTCACAAGTTGGGGTGGACCAATTATTGGCCAATCTTCCTGACTATATTTCTGTGAGAGCTTCCCCATCAACTACTGAATACCTATTATGTCTTTTTCCTTCAATTACCTGGGAAGAGCCATCTATAAATAAGTGCTGCCCTGTTTTTAAAGGGGTCTTTCTTAAATTGGGCCTGACTTTTGTATAATAATCAATTAAATCTAAACACTGATGCTCAGGTCCTTTTAGATTTAGATTCCCTGTTAGGAAACTTGCTGGGTTAAATGAATTATCAGTTGTTAGTGTTAAATCATCTTTCTAATGGGATAGTTTCATACTTTAAAATCCTAGAGTCAGTGAGCCATCTTCCTGCTTTCATGTTTAAAATATTTCTAACTTGATGGGGCATGCTTACAACCAAAATTCCCCCAAAGATTAGCTTTCTGCTTTCTTCAGTTAATAAGGCTGTGGCTGCAATAGGTTGAACACATTTGGGCCATCCACAGATTACTGGGTCTAAAACCTTTGATAGGAAGGCTACAGGTTACCAGTGGCCCCAATATTCTTGGGCAAGTACCCCTAAAGCTACCCCCTTGTTTACATTAATGAAAAGGTGAAACGGCTTTTCTAGGAAGGTAGGGCTAAGGGCTAGGACAGGGACAGTTATGAGCTGCTCTTTAGTTCTTCAAGCTGATGGATCTCTTCAAAAGTCCACAGGAGAGGGTCATGTTTTCCTTGGGTAAGGAAAACATGCAAAGGTTTTGTGCAAAGGTTTTGTCTTTAGGGCAAACGAGTCAATCCCTAAGGGGCAATACCCAATTAATCCTAAAAAGCTCCTGAGTTCCTGCTTAGTTTTAGGCAAAGGTAAGAACACAATTTCCTCAACTCGCTCAGGTCCTATTATTCATTTGCCCTTACTTTTTAAGTGGCCTAAGTATTTAACTTCAGACTCTACAAATTAGCGCTTTCCCTTTGAAACCTATAGCCCCCTTTCTGTTAAACGGTTAAGGAGGCCCATGGAGAGTAGTTTCGGTGGGCCTTATCCTTTGGAGCCCCCTGCTGGAAGGTGGATAACATAATTTTTGCTCTTTGTTTTTGCTCTCTTCATTCTTCCTTACGTATACTTTCTGAGCTTTTTAGTTCACGGGATGATCTTTCCAGTTCTCTATTTTTCGTAATTTCTTTGAGATGTCTGGCCAACTGTTAGTGACAAAATGAAGCTTCAGCATTCCCTACCCCAGGGGATCTTCTAAATCTAGTCCCACATATTTTTTCATTTGCTCTTTTAGTCTAAGAATTCCATAGGCCCTTCATCTTTCCCTTGTTGCATGTTGAATGCTCAGGAAAGCTTTTGGGTTCGGGGTACTGATTCCCAAATTCCTTTTATTATCATTTCCCTAGGGTCTTGCATATTTTCCTGGTGAGCTGCGTTGTTCTTGTCCGTTCAGTGGTCTGAGGCGGGGAATTCATGGTATGCGGCGGGAACATTTTGACCTTTGACCGGGAGAATGTTCACGTTCCCAAATTCCCTTAGCGGCACTACAGATCATGCTCCTTTCTTCCCCTGAAAAGAGGATGCCCAGGATGGACATTAACTCGGCCCAGGTATATAACTGGAGTCCTAAAAATTGGACAATTAGATCTGCCACCCCATAAGGGTCATCTAACAGTGGCTTGAGTTCTTTTTCTCAAATTTTGAACTTCTGAGCTGGTTAAGGGGACATTCATTGAAGCCAATGGCTCCCCCTCCTAGAGGCACCACTCTTAAGGGGAAGAGGGTGGGAGCTGATTCCTTAGAGGTAGAGGGGAAAGGGAAGCTCTGAATATGCTTTTTACACTGTTCTACCTCACATTTAAGTTCTTTTAGGGAAGGGGTTCTTAGGTTGGTGATGAGCAGGCTCATGGGACGATAATTCCCAAGAGTCAGGGTTGTAAGGAGGAGGAATAACGTGAGTAAGGGAAGGATCTGGGGTGGGATCTGGGGCAGCAGCAGCTGCATGATGGGGTGCCAGGTTAGGATCAGGGGTATTAAGTGGGTAAAGATGGTCTAGGGGATCCCATACACCTGTAGTTTTTAGGGAATAAAGGAGTCTTGGGGTATTTCCCATCCTGGACATTTGACCTGAGGCTCAATCCCTCGTCCTAGAAATTTCCTACCTTTCCTTTCTCTAAAGGCTCAACGCCTCTTACTGGAGATTTCTTGCCTTTATCCCAACCACCAAGGAAATATTTTGTCACCCCCATGATGTTTCTTACCTTGGTCTGCACAGAGAGTTACCTGGTCGCTGCGGTATGTGAGGATCCTTTCCGCCTGCATTGCTGAGAGTCTGGGTTTATTCGTCACACTGGGTGGGTCCAAATTCCTTACCCTGAGTCCGCTGCAACAAGACAGTGAGATGTGTCTTCTCATGAGAGAGGACCGGAGACCTTTTCCTGGAGGAGAATGGGAATCCCAGATGAGCCTCCAAATTGTTGGAAATAAGAGCTCGGAGTCACAAAGAAAACAAGCACTCGAACAAAAGATTGCTCAGCAAGGGAAACTTACTTCTGCCGAAGCGTGGTGCTGCTCACTTTTCTGGTCACTATGAGAACACACTGAAGAAAGGAGGGAAGGGGTTTTTATCCCTAATGCAGTTAGTCCCTGCTACTGTGTCAGGTCCCCATTGGCTGGAGTCAGACCGCACAATCTAAGCTGACTTCAATTGGCTACTTAAAATGGAACAGGAATGGGGGCTACAGTGGCAGGAAGAGCAGTTTTGGAACTAAGGGTGCCAAATAAGGAACAGAGGTGGGTTGTTACAGAGTGGGAATGGATGTGGGTTACAGATTGGGAACAGCTGGAAGGTTGTTTGCCGTAACGAGGGGCAAGGAGGCAAGGAAGTTAGGCTTTGAAAATAGAGGACAAAGAGCCGAACAAGTGGAACCTTGAAGAGTAAGTCACTGTATCCAACATTACAATACATCTCAGTCTATACTGGATAGCAGATGTCAGGTGGTGTTGGATAGGGGAACTCTTTTCTTCCTGCTATATCTTTTTCATGAATGGGAAAAGTTATAGTTGAGTTTGATAATTAGTTTTAAGAATACAAAATTGGCCTGAAAAATTATTTCAAAAGTGGTTTGATAATAGACTTCTTTCTTTATGTGCTATTTTAGAGTGTAGCATACCTGGATGAATGTATGTAAAATAGAATATACTCCTGCTTTTTTACCATGCAAGACATTGGCTTATTATGATTGCTACGATATAACTTTATCTTTCCAGAGGAATAGCTGTGTTTGGCTCATGTTTTACGGAATACCACATCTTCATTTAAAGATTCATCATTGCTTCTGATTATAGTCCATTACAATGAAGAAATCCCACCTGACTTAAGAAGCTAGATTTTCCCACTAGTCTACCATGGCTGCAAAGGGTTGGATGAGTTTTGGTTTTATCTAATCCTGTTCTCAATTATCTTACACTCATCATTCTTAACATTTTCAAACCTGCAACATTTTTGTAAGCATATGATGGATACACTCAAAAGCACTTCAGTTTTATTTGAAGTGTTCCACCCTAGGTTTACTAAATGGAAATTATTTTTAGAATAGATGTTTTAGTTAACTGTGATGTTTCTCAGATTTTCAAACTAAACATTTGATTGTAATAAAATGAATTCCTTGCTTTTGGAGCAAATAAATGTACATCTTCACAGAACAGTTTATAACAAGATTGAAATTTAGTGTTGCTTTTCAGGGACTCAAATATAATTATTACATGGACACCAAAAAGAACCAAAATATTTCTAATAAATATTGCATTATTTTAAGAATGAATAATATGAAAATTCAAAACAATCATGTAAAAATATATGCCTTTCTAGGCATTGCAGAAACTAACAAAACTTTGCCCAATTCATGCCACAGCTTCTTCTCATCTTGATGAATTATAAAAAGAATCTAGTTATATTACAAGAGTAACATGAAAGTTCTGCCAAAATATTAAGTTTGACACCCTGAAGAAAACAAGATATCATTGCCAACACTTTTTGTAAGGACATGACATTTGTTATGAATGTTTAGAGCCTGAGGGCTGCTAGAGAGCGTGTTGTCAGCTGGTACATGTCACTGTTTCTTTACTATGCATTCTCAGCCTGGCAAGGGGAACAATTGCTTCAGAAATCACTTTTCTATTACATTTCATATGACAGTAACTAGTTAGTGTATAGATCACCATAAATAGCATCTTCAGCTTATTATCTTATATCTTTTTTATAATTCTATATTTCAGTATTACTCTCAGTATCTCCCTTTTGCTGTCCTATGGCTCTGACCTTAGCACTATTCTCTTCTTGCTTTTTTCACTCTTATGATTCCATAATGATGGCAAACAAATCTCTATTTCTAACTCTAATCTCATTCCTGAAATTGAAATATACATGAAACTAACTTTATGTATCTCTCCTTGAATATCCCACAGGTATCTCAAAAATATATTTATCTTCATGCCTTTTAAAAAGATCATTTTATTATAAAATAAAACATAGATATATAAAACAATAAAAGGCAAATATATAGATTACTGAACAATATTATTAGGCAAACACTGTACAATGACCACCTAAGTCAAGATAGAACTTTGCTATGTACCCCAAAAATATCTATTTACACTCTTTCAATCTTAATGGTCTCGTCTCTTCTACAAATAACCACTGTCCTGACTTTTACATTGATTACTTCCATACAATGTTTTTGATATTATCAACCACATATGCATCAATAGGCATTGTATGGGATGGATTTCTATTGTGGTATTTTACTAAGCCAGGTATATCTTTTCTAATTTTCTCTTCCCTGTGTAGTTAGAAGTTAACGTTAGCCACAGGAGACAAATTGCATAAGGTTTAGAAGCAGAAAGTTAAGAAGTAGTTGTATATTTTACAATAGCAGAGTCAATGGGAGAAACAAATCTTTTTGGCAAGATAAAAACCTTTTCACTAGGTTTCCTCATTACTACTTGCTAATTGGTAGAGTGACTGTTTCTAGGCATTTTAAGTGGAGAATCTAGAAAAAAACAAATGATAGCTGATAATATACATTTATCATGCTGATATTTATCAAATTTGAGATTTCAGGATGTATACTTAATCTCCTTTATATTACATCTCTATCTTCTTTTCCCATACTAAAACTTTTAGTTTTTAATAGCAAAGGGGACATCATAATAACAATATTTCTTAAGTACTCATATGTTGTATGTAAAATTTACATCGACAACACTCACAATGTAACAATACTGTTGTTGCCACCACTAATTATTACTGATGGAAAGAAAAATGATTTTTTACATGTGCTATTTCCATCTCTCTTTTGTTTGTGTGCTGTATCTACATTGTCAGATCAAATGGCCATTATACAGCATATTGCCTTTCTATAAATCCTCATTTAATCTTAGTTGTAAAAGCATACATTTATTACTCTTCACTATTTCTTATATCAAAATCTCTGTATTTTGGTTGTGTGGATTCTTTGATAATTTGGAATTATCAAACCATTCTTATAGAATTGTTTCCTTCATGGTAATTATTAAATTAACTATTGAGAAGTAAAAGTATAATTTTTCTGTTTTTATTTCGTAGGCTAATTTTCTCTATTAATTTATATTTTGATCTTTGTAGCAGCACCACAGTATCCTGATCACCATAGCTATGTAGTAACATTAAATGAAGCAATGTGAGTCCTCCAACTTTGTTACTGTTTTCAACATGGTTTTGTTTATTCTGGATTCCTTGCATTTCCATATGAATATTAGGAACAACTTGCTTGTTTCTCCAAAAACATTGCACCTGAGATTTTGATAGGGTATGTGTTGAATCATTAAATTGGTTTAGGAAGTATTGCCATCTTATCAATATTAAGTTTCCAATTCATGAATATGAAAATTTTGTCTATTTATTTAGGTCTTTTAAAATTACCTTCAATGCAGTTTTCAGTTTACAAGTCTTGCACTTATCATGTTAAATGTATCCTTGTTTTGTATGCTTTGATGTCTTTTGCAAATGGAATTGCTTTCAATCTCATCTTGCATTGTTAATTGTTAGTGTCTACAGTGCAACTTATTCATAATGTTGACCCAGAATCCTTCAATTATATAGAACATGTTATTGAGATATAGCTGTATTTGTGTGTATTCTTTTGATTTTTTTCTGTAATGTTTTCAGTATTCCCTTATAATTCTTTGCATTTTTATAGATTAGCAGGAATGCCTTCCCACTTATTCCAGATTTTAGTAATTGGATCTTTTTGTCTTATTTCTTGGTCAAATTAGCCAATTCTTTAGTAATGAAGCTTTTGGGTAGCTACAAACTTATTATTTCTCCTCCAGTGACTGATACATTGCTTGTTTTGACTGCTAATATAGTGGAGAGGTGGTTTGTTTTCAATGCTTCTCTGGAGGTAGAGAGAGTGATGGGATTAGAAAAGGTAAAAATATAGTAACATTTACTCTCCTTACCAGATTCAGCAATTGTTCTTGAATAAACTTTTCTTACATGGTCATAGCTTTTTGTTAAATCCTAAATTTTACAAATGATTTTTGGCAGTTTTGCCAATGTTATTGCTTTTATCTAAACTTAGATTTTCAGAGATTGTTATCCCAATATTCCACAAGTTGCCATCCTGCCTTTTTTTTTTTTTTTTTTGTCAAATAACCTCTATTTTTGATCTATTAGTATTCTTTTTCTATCATGCATATATGTGTGTGTGTGTGTGAGAGAGAGAGAGATTTCTTTTGTAAAATATAGAAAAAGTATTGGTAATAGAATATTCAGTGAAAAGAGAGAAACATATAATTTTGAGGAAATAGTTTAGTTGATAGGTATAGGAAAATTTAAAGCCCAAAGCAAGGAATAAGATGAGATCATAGAACATAGAAGTACCAACAGAAAGAAGATACGCCATCGTAGAGACCACAGGAACACAGTCATTGTGAAGAAGGGTCAGTTTTGTAAATGCTCTGAAAAATCAAGTAAGATGAGTTCTGAAATGTTCATGGACCTGTGAACATGGAAGTCATTGAACACAGTGAAAGCTATTCTTATTGAATGGTGGCAGATGTCATGTTGGAGTGGGTTTGTTATTGAGTGTGACTATAAAAATTAATGGGTGTATGAACACATCTTTCTAGAAAATCAACTTCAAAGGACTAGCAAAAGACAGGAAAGGGTCTGAGACATTAGGTTCAAATATTTATACTTGTTTATGTTTTAAGATATTGAAAAGTAGCATTAATATTAAGCCCAGATCTATTGAGAATGTATTTTGCCCTGTTTTTCCCCGGATACATATACCCACACACCACCCCCTATTGATTAAACTGGGTAGTGAAATGTACATCTTTTGTTTTATTTTATGTGCTTTTCTGATTACAGAGTGATTGATTTCTATTATAATATGGATTACGTAACTGAGATGCAAAAAATTAGCGATGCTTTGAGAATTTCTAACCAAAAATATAATTAAGCTTTCATGTGACTTGAACTCCCTAAAATAGCCATACGTAGTGCTTAATACTATAATTGATATGATTTCCTATGGTTAATTGATCTACTTGTCAATAAGCTTGTGCCTAGGCACACCTATATGCCTTTAAACAATGATTTTCATGGTAGGAAAGTTAGGAGGAGCTTATTAGGGGCAGAGAGTTACAAAGTTGTTGTTTCGAATTAATATTACCCACAAGACTAAAATGTCTGAATTCCTTGCAGAAGATCATTTAAAATTTTATATAATCTTTCTTTCTGACTCTCCAGAAATATTACGGAAATCTTTTATGTTAAGAATAGTTTTCCTCTTCTACTCTCTAGCTACATGACTGTCTTTGGGTTATTTTATACATTCATATCTCAACATCCTTAACATTAACATGGAAATTATAATTTTCTATTGTGTTCTTTCATAGATCAAATATTATATAAATGTTAGGCATTATTATCACTACCAATATAATAGAGCCCTATTACTACCACTATACTAAACCTATGTCATCCAAAGGACATTTACAATGTTGTGCCAACTTATTTAAGACTTGCTATGAAATTATTTTGGTTCTCATAATAAATATGGACACAACCTACCCAGCCATACCATCAAGAACTCTTGTTTATATTTATGAATCTTAACTAGCCCTAATGCATAATACTTGAAATCTGAATTTCTAGTCTGACTCAGGTCATAGTTGGAACGCTTGGATGTAAGTCCTAATATTTCCACTGATCAAGCTGCCTGCCTTCTCTTTGCCAGAATTTAATAATCTATGATGTGGGAATAATTACATCATATATCCTATAGGGTGTGATGAGAATTAGACAGTTGAGTATATATAAAAAAGAATTTACAATATATCAACAATAAATGTAGCAATGCTCACTTAAAAACACTTTGAACAGAGGAGTAAATCCCTGGCACAAGAAAGTAGTCAACAGTTTCTCAATACAATGTTAATTTTTCTCTATTGGGAGTCTTAGACAAGAAGGTATTATTTCAATATAATGATATTTTTCCCTTGAGTCTTAAACAAGAATATAGACTTTGGTCAAAAAATGTGATCATTTGAGATAAACCTTATAAACTTGACCCACACTGGTAAATGCTTGAAAATGTAACCCATAAGCCATGATAATCGAATATGCTCAAAACTTGGAATTATCAAACCATTCTTATAGAATTGTTTCATTCATGGTAATTATTAAATTAACTATTGAAAAGTAAAAGCATAATTTTTCCGTTTTTATTTTGTAGGCTAAAATTTTAACTGCTTTACTAAGATATAATTTATATACCATACAGTTCATGCATTTAAAATGTACAATTCAATTATTTTTAGTATATTCAGAGAATTATGCAACCAGCACCACAATCAGTTTAGAACCTTTATCACTAAAAAAATGAAATCGTGTATTTTGTACCAGTCACTCGTATTTCTCCCCAACTCTCCCTTCAGCCCTAAATGACCAGTAATCTATCTATCGCTATAGTTGCACAGTAATTTTATTTTAAATAGCAGTGAGCTAATTTTTTTTAAAAAGTCTTCAAGTAGTAAAAAGCTAGATATTGCGAGAAACTGAAAAGAGTAAAATTTAACTAAAATCTACCTCTTGCCTATTTTGAAAAATTATATATATTCTCTTAATAAAGAAACATATCAAGTGTAAAGGTAGGGTTAGGATTCTGGGTATATCTGAATAAATTTGGAACAGGTTACTTCATGACCACATTTAAGAAATAAACCAATTTTGCCAGTAGGATGTGATTTACTATTAAAATTCAAATGTGGATGGTTCATGTTTCAATGAAAAATATTAAGAGAGCAGTTGTATTTAGATAATGAAATGCAAGGAGCAATGTAAGTGGAACCAAATCAAAATCTATCTTAAAAAATTTTTCAGAGGGACCAGTAAGTTCCCTGAGTTTGGTAATCTGTCTTACTGTACTTTTAGTCTTTTTGGAGACTATATGTGACAAGACAGATTTGGTTAATTATATATCATTTCATCCTGTACGATAATTTATTTTTTATTTTGATAGACATTTTTCTCTCTGAAGAATCAGTAATCCCCAGTAGTTTATGTGTATATATTTTGCTATTACTTGAATGACTCATTATTGCTTTACTTTTTAAAGATTTTAAATACAATTGTACGCAACCCCATGAACATGTATATTTTATGTAGTCAAATTATGTAATAGTGCATAAATAATTTTTAGTTAATCACCTATGCATGCATATGCCATATTAGATTGTAGCGGTTATTATCTAGTGCCCTGCCCCTAAAATGATTAATCAGATTCATCTTAGCTCCCAGAAAGAGAAGTGCTATAAGTGTGTGAAAATATATATAGATTGTAGGTTAATACTGTCCTGATGCCTGAAAGGGACTTATAATTGGTTAAAATATTATTTATGTTAATCTTTTCTTTTCTTTTTTTTTTTGAGACGGAGTCTTGCTCTGTCTCCCAGGCTGGAGTGCAGTGGCGTGATCCCGGCTCACTGCACGCTCAGTCTCCCAGGTTCACGCCATTCTCCTGCCTCAGCCTCTCAAGTAGCTGGGGCTGCAGGCGCCCACAACCACACCCGGCTATTTTTTTGTACTTTTAGTAGAGATGGGGTTTCACCGTGTTAGCCAGGATGGTCTCGATCTCCTGACCTCGTGATCCTTCCACCTTGGCCTCCCAAAGTGCTGGGATTACAGGTGTGAGCCACCGCCCCTAGCGTATGTTCATCTTAAAGACACTAAACACTAAGTGGTAAATGAAATAAATTTATTAAGTGCAAAACAATGTATCATTCTTCCATATGAAACTAATATACCTTAGCTATATTATTTCTTGCAAGAATGTGGCACTTCAATTGTAGAAGAAAAATACAAATGATGACACATAAAAGAATTGGAATGTAATGATTTGTAATGCATGATAATATCTGCCTAAAGATTTCTTTTTTCCTAGTAAAATTTCCTGGAAGAAGACACTGAAAAGAATGATAGCTGAACAATTATTATTCAGCTATATATATGGATATTAATAATATCCATTATTAAGAAATAAATGGAAAGTGATAAGTGACAATAAACTGGTTCTTGATTCTGCTCTTGTATATTTATATGGTCTTGGACAATTCCTTAATTCTTATAAATTATTCATTTTTTTCACCTGTAATATAAGATGTCTACAGGACTTGATTTCTTATAACTTACATCAACATATCGATCTAAATAGTTTTTAAATAACATTCACATGCAGTCTTTTAGTCATTACTACAATTCACTGAAGTAGGCAGTACCTATCATTATTGCTTTGTAGACATAAAATTTTAGCCCACAGCCCTTAAGATATGTGCCCATGTTTTTAAAGTAATAAACTATAAATCTTGGTAAAGAACAAGATCTGGCAATGCCTGGGTTATTCCTTTCTACTGTATGTTCAAGTTACCTTTTTCGTTATCTACAAACTATAATTTATAGATGATTCCTTTTTGAGAAATAGAAAAGAGCTAGAAAATTTCATTGATAACCCAGTTGAGAAGGTCTTCACTGAGTTGCTGCTGAACACTTCCCTATGATATTAGTTGAAATACATTTGGCAAAAAGTTTCTGCAGCAGATGGCAAAACTACTGTGCATGGAGACAATAGTAATCAAATAACCACATCTTTATAATTTGTGTGGCTCATTTAATTACCCTGTGAACTCTTTTTCATTAATATAGAATAATGTGTTTTCCATTATTGTTTTGCTACCCATGTTTTGATTTTGTTTTCATTTATTCAGAGACTATGTTGACATTTGTAAGAAGTTCTACCATTACATTCAGAAAACACATATCAAATATTAATGGCATGTCAGAAAGAACATGGAGGTTGAAATCAGAAGTTCAAAATCTTGTCATTTCTTTTGCACAAATCAGTTTTATGCCTTTGGTCTTCACTTCCCCATTCTGTAAATGAGAAAGTTGGGGCTCATTTACCTCCAAGATCCTTTCTGTCTTTATAATCTGTAATTAAGAAAAAAATAAGTAGGCCATTGTAAGAAGAAATAAGAGTATTTTTTAAATACTTGGTTTCTTAATTATAGTATTCTCTGTAGATACATGCTGATCTACCTGTTCAGCATTAATTCCCTGGGTTTTCACCATTTTTTGTGCCTTTTAAATATTTATTAAATAAATAATTTATTTAAATATTTTATAATAAAAAGAGAGAGGGAAAATAGAGAAGTTTAAAAGAAAGACAGATGAATCACATTTTAAGTAAAATAGATATTAATAAAGTAGAATATATCCTTTAATAAAAATCATCTTTTTCATAAATCATATTATTAGATGTACAACACAAAAAAGAGCTATTAGATATCCTACTAATTGATTCAATAACTGGTATTATTTTATTATTTTTCACACTCATTCTTTCCTTTTTAACATAATTAACATTGTTATGGGTATAAACGCATTATCCTCATTTCTTTATTCTTTTCTCACTGTTAATAAGGCAATTAACGTGTTTTTTGTTTTTTGATTTTTGTTTTGACGGAGTCTCGCTTTGTCGCCAGGCTGGAGTGCAGTGGCGCAATCTCACTGCAACCTCCACCTCCCAGGTTCAAGTGATTCTCCTGCCTCAGCCTCCCGAGTAGCTGGGACTACAGGCGTGTACCACCATGCCCAGCTAATTTTTTTGTATTTTTAGTAAAGACTGGGTTTCACCATGTTGGTCAGGATGGTCTCGATCTTCTGACCTCGTGATCTGCCTACCTCGGCCTCCCAAAGTACTGGGATTACAGGTGTGAGCCACCGCGCCCAGCCAGCAATTATGTATTTTAATCCTCAAGAGTTTATCAGAAAGTTATGCCTTTTCTTATGTAAGTTAAATGGACAATATTTTTTCTGCTTGACTTTATTTTAAGCTGCCCTTTCCCAACTTAAATATATGCTTTTTCCTTCTTATTATTTTACATAATTAAATGTTTTCTAAATTTCTGTTTAGGGCTTTGAATACTTTTCTTCTGAGGTTCAGTCACCCTCCTTAATGTTACTCAGAAGTGCACTGTGAAAAACAGTGGCAGAAGGCTTATCTCCAAGATGAGAAAAGTAAGATGTTGTTTACAATATACCTCATTAATGTCAGTTAATAATAAAGTTTATTCTTGACACTTAAAAGCATACCTTTTTTTCATTGAATTAAACTTTCTTTGAAAAGAAGAGTATTTGATAAAGTTTATAAAAATGCTGATACTGTGTTACTTTCACCAAAGCAAGAACTAAGATTTTTATTTTACATAATGATAGGAATCAGACATGAACTCCTACAGACTTTAATAAGAGAGAATCACCTAAACTGAAGTGATGTAGTATCCCATTTAGATGCTGTGTAATTATACAACTCAACGTTGAGTTAGAAACTTCTTGATTCTTCAGTGCAAGGTCCTGCCAGGAGAGCAGCATGTGATCATTTGAAGTTCAAGAGGACTTTATCAGCGGGATAAAGGGCAGCATTCGTCCTAATTTACTGGATTGTCCTCCTTTTATCCTCCCCAGTGAGAAGCAGTGGTTAAGAATTTAAATTATTTAATTACACAGACTGGCTTTGAATCTAGTCTCTACTATATACTAGGTGTATACTCCAAGTCAAGCTAATTTTATAACTTAGTCTGTCCTTCCTCAGCTGTAAGCAGGGAAAATATCTCATTAGTTTGTTGTGAGAGATAACTGACAAACATGCATGTACATGGTATTGCACAATGCCTGGACAAAATAAATGCTAAAATATTATCTCTGATTAATATCCTCCAATGGCATGTGATTTGTACTGGATAACTTCAACTACATGTCCACATATATTCCCTTTATCCAAAGAATCTTGGTCTATTATTTTAAGATGATGCTCTTTCCCCAAGATTCTAAGAGCTTTAAGAAAAATTAGAACCTAACGGCTGAATAACAGGATAGAAATACAAGTGAGTTTTAAGATTATCTCCTAAATTAGACTACTGCAGGAATCCCCAGATGATTAGCCATTCTATGCAGAGTATGCTTAGCTACCAGCAGGCACCTGCTTTGACAGGAAGTCCATTTTATTTTGGACAGTTCTGTTAGCAAGCTCTCACTTAAGTAGAACCTTTGAAGAAACAAATGGCAGTTCTTCAGATCATCAGAGAAGTGGCCACACTTTCTCCTCCTCAGTGTTATATATGTCTGTCTCAATTCTTTCATTCCTCAGTTACTTTTTTTCTTGAAATGATGTATTTTCAAGAAACAAGATTACATTTTTTAATATAATTGAGTTAGTTAACAATACTCTTAAATAAGTACACATGAGATAAAACACAGCATTCTGGGAGGATTTCAGATCCTCGACTCCCAGTATATGATCCATGACAGATTATTGGTACCAGCTAGAAACTCCAGTCTTAGCGTAGACTGAGTCGGCAGCACTGCTCTACAATATCTGTTTAATTCTTTACCCTTCTTAACAAGCATGTACTAACAATGACAATGCTTAATGTTGCAGTTATTCTTTAGAAATAATGTCAAACTATTTCCCAACATGGAGGTGATTTTATTTAAAAATCTCTGATCTTTTTCACGTGAATTATGGCTTAGTCAAGTTACTTAAACATCAGGGCTGTAACTATTATTCCAAAGCCTCTTTTATGTTATTTTTCTTCTAGAAGTTACTGGCTACCTCTCATGAAATGTTGTTATAACTATGCCATTCATTTTGTTAATCACAGTATATCTAATCTTCTATGGACAAAAAATTAAATAGAAAATATGTGACAAATTATAAAGAGAATTAGCCTTCCATTAAGCCTAAAATATTCTCTGACAGCCGCTAGTAAGTTTTATACATGAATGACATAACACTATTTTGGCCAAATAAATCCATTTTTTCCATTATTGTCTACACATGGCTTTGGCCTAAAATGGAGAAATTGTCAAATAAATACATGCAGGAAAATGAGGTTTTATTGAAATAGCAATAATTGTCATTTTATCTTAAACGACTTGAAGAAAATGCCACTTTATTTCTCATATCTATACCTAATGTAAACTGCCATTTTATTTATGATTATCTCTAAATATATTTGAGAAAACTCAGTTCTGATTTTATTACAAATTAGAAACAAGAAACATAAGCCCTAGTAGAACAATTGAAATGAAGAAATGGTTAGTCTCAATATCAGTGCTACATTTATTATCATGAGCATAATTTCACCTAGAACACAAAACTGAACTCCCTTTCAAACATAAATTCCCATTATGCCATATATATTTTGTACTGCATAATTGAATAGTTATGAAAAACCAGAATGCTTATATTAAATCAAATTAAATTACATTAGAAACTAATCAAGTTTTGTTAAGAAGCCTTTCAAATTATTGAAATATTTTATTAATAAGTAAAAATGACTAAAATGACAGTGAGAAGTATTGTTAAAAATATACTGCCTTGCTAAGATTAAACATGAGTACCCAATTGAATTCCTTTTTACAGTTTAACAGCTACTTTGACTATTTCTAAGTAGTAAGACCTGTGTTGAAAACACAAATACCTCTCTAGGACATAGCTGAGACGAAAACCACCATACTAATTATTAGATAATTATATCTGCTTTCTAACTCAGTGGTGTTTTATTTTAAGATTGTTACTACAAAAGTTGGTCCAGAAAGTATTGAGAAAGTAAACTTCAAGAAAGATTGGCTGAACTTTGCTTTTGATATTGAAAATCAATGGAAATAGTAAGATGTTTGTCAGGAAGCAAAATAAATATGTAATGTATATATAGGTCTACCTATTTGTCTGACTCTACCTAACACCATTTTGTGTCAAGCTTAACAATAATGAGCTGAAACAATTAAAGATGTACAGAAGCAGCATAATGAAAGAGCCAGATAAACTACAGGAGACATCTCAAATTAATATTATATAGGTGTGTATACCTGGGAATGAATTTTCAGCTGAAAATATAAAAACATCTGAAACAGTTGCAACTAATAATGACCAAAATATTCTGAAACAAGTTTATCAGGGTAATCCATATCATCCTATATATTTAAATCCTATGTATCTATATCCTATATATTTAAAAAGGCAAATAATGTAAGCATATCGGTATTAAGAAAATTAAACACTGCTGATATAGAGATAACTATTTTTAATGTATTTATGGAGATTATTATACAGAGAGAATTAATAAGTTTTCCACAGATTTTATTTTTGTTATTTTATTTTATTTTTATTTTTTTGAGACAGCGTCTTACTCCTTCACCCAGGCTGGAGTAAACTGGTGCGATCTTAGATCACTGCAACCTCTGCTTCCCGGGCTCAAGCGATTCTCCAGCCTGAGCCTCCTGTGTAAGTGGGACTACAGGGACAAGTCATCAACATCAGGCTATTTTTTTTTTCTTTTTTTGGAGAGATGGGGTTTGCCATGTTGCCCAGGCTGATGTCAAACTTCTGAACTCAAAGTGACTCACCCACCTCAGCCTCCCAAAGTGCTGGGATTACAGGAGTCAGCCACTGCACCAGGCCGAGATTTAATTGATATATATTCATTGGGTTAATAATTTGTGAAATACAAATGTTACAGAATGAAAAATTAGTAATTAAAGCTACTAATTGGTGAATTACATAGTGTTTCTTATACCTTCCTATGTGTGTGCTTTTTCTTTAAGCTTGGATTTCTACTTCTCTCTTACTATTCACTTCCTCTCATTCCAGGCATATCCAAATGCCCATCTACAATATGAAATCATCCCTGTCTCTGAAGTCTTCATTCATCATCAGTTCCTTGAATTCCTGAAAGCTACTTACAGGGCAGCATAACATGCCAATGAACTATTTTTCATTAAAGTAAATTAATTTATCTGGTCCTAGTAAGTAAACAGCAATTCAAAAAAATTAAGTACATGTCATGGATTAAAAAAATGCAAAACAACAACAACAGAACAAAATATAGTGAATGAAGTATGCGTTCATAAAAGGAAAGTATTTGGGTTGAACTGCTAGGGCTCTGATCACATGAGAAAGTAAATGACTCCAAGTAAAGTACAGAAATATGAGAAAGAGATATACCAAAAGAAAATAGGACTTTCTCTTATTTTTGGTATAATAAGAAATATACTTTGCTTAAAAATTGTTTTTGTTCAATTTGTAAAAACAAACAAAAACTAAAAACAGCAAAAATAAATCAATAATAACAAGAGTAACAAATACTCATCCTCTAAATCTAAAAAACTTACACACAATCCCAGGTTTGTTTCATTATTTCTCAGACCATTGCCTAGGAGGTCGGAAGGTAGGGGTTTCAGAAGTTTCCCATTGGATCCTCTACATCTGTCAGGATGCAGTGGTAGAGACACCATGGAGGATAGTGTGGGAGGTTTGAAAGGTCAGATGTGAGGCAGTGCACCGTAATGTACATTATTCTCACTCTTATTTTATTGGCGAGAACTCTAATCCCATTGACCTCACATAAGTCCAAGAGGACTGGGAATGAAGTTAAGTAATGCATACAGAATGAACATGAGAAACAAAAATATTGATGTTTACTTGCATCCTGTGCTTACAACAGATTGGCCATGCAAGTGGCCCTATTTCCAAGAGTCCCTTATTAATGTGTAGAATACCATTCAAAGTATAAAACCAGGGAGAAAAAGAAGTACAAACTACTACTGTGCTGCATAACAGATAACATAATTATGATCTCTGTCAAGCACATGGTGCAGCTGTGAAAATCAATATACACTGCTATATAATTTTAAACAACATTGTAAATTTGAGAACCTGTATTTATGTTCGGGAGAATGTGGGTGTGTTTGTGTGTGCATGCATGTGTGTATTTTAATTAATAATTGTCTATAATTTGATGACTTGAATTGATGAAAAGTTTCATCTTTACCTCTCACAAACAGAATGCAAATAAATGTGTAATTTGAGCTAAAATCTACACTTGTGTTCTGCAGAAGCCTTGCAATGATAAAATATACTGCTGGAAATGTAAGTGTCCTATTGTTTGACTGGATGAAAGAAGCTTGAGGAAAGAATAAATCTGATACTCAAACTAAAACCTATGGGAGAGCATTGGGTAGATTTCATTAAAGGGGAGAACAAGTGGCATCTTGGGGTTTTTAATATGCGAGGTGGCTTCATAGTTGAGGAATAAGCTGAAGTACAGAGAAGTATGTTTTAGATGTTAGAGCATATCTTTCAGGCCTCATACAGGTTACTTTTCCCCTTATATTAAAAAATAGTTACATTAAGAGTATTATTTTAATTTTTCTTCTGCCCATGAGCATTATGTTGTAATATCACTTACCTTCAACTTATCTGTAAAATTGGCTAAGCCCATAAGAACTTGAGTGTGATTGTGTGGGAAAGATATATATGACAGCAAATGGAGATGCTTTTTGGGGGCATTTCATGTGGAAGTGGTAGAGTGCTGTGCAGGGATTTCAAGCTGTGGCTCTGGCAAAATGAGCTTTGGCCCACAGTATTAGGATTGCTGCGCACAGCCCACAATGCTGTTGGTAGGGATGGCAGGAAAATTAAACTTGTATTTTCACAAAGAACAGTAAATGAGGACCTCTGGATTAAGGAAAGAAGCACTAGCTGAGAATCAAGTTACTTGGGAAGAGAGCTATAGTCCGTCTAGATGAAAACAGCAAGTTCAGGCTAGATGTATAGTAGAAAGAGACAGAAATAAAACACATTATTAAAGAAAAAAGTTCCTGAATGAAGTAGGAGTAAGAAGAGAGTTAAAAAATTATTTCTATATTCAATGGGCAATGTTTTCCCTTACTGAGACCGAACATTGTGGATAAAGAACACATTGGATAGGTGTTTTGACAGGCAGAATTTTTATATTTCAGCAAACAGTCATCAAGTTTTTCCTTCTTTTTTTCCCCCT
The DNA here is from genome assembly GCF_007565055.1 of Rhinopithecus roxellana. NCBI lineage: Eukaryota > Metazoa > Chordata > Mammalia > Primates > Cercopithecidae > Rhinopithecus > Rhinopithecus roxellana. The sequence continues at coordinate 76,442,353 of NC_044569.1, read as the reverse complement.
CACCTAATCCTATTGCTAAGAAACAGAAATCTGGAAACTGTGGTGATTGCTTTGTAAATCTGTTTATTACAGTCATTTGTAAATTAATTCAAAATTTTTATTTTTCTCCATGTATACCAACAACCTTGAATGACCTAGCAATGTTATGTAATGGTAATTAAAAAAATATTATTGTATTCTGTTTTGAACAAAGTTATACAAAAAAAGTCTATTTTTAAAGAAATGCTGTTGAGATATTGTTTTTCTTTTAAAATGAAGTGGTGTAATGTTCTTTTTACATAATAAGTCCCTTGAAAATATGACTCAACTGACAAAAGATGATACGTCCCTAATTTTTTGGAAAATATCAATGTAAATAAACAATGTAAATAAAAAGAGGTTAGCAATATGAGCAAACTCAGAAATCTACACAATGCAATTTTAATATCTAGATAAATTTTCATTTTAAAACTATAATCAAACTAATTTTTAAGCCTAATGTTTCTGTTAAACTTTGGTTACTGGCAAGTATCCTATCAGTATTATTTTATGCCTCTAAAATATTAATTTATATCTGGGGAGATCTCAATCATTAGGGAAAAGAACACTTTAATGACTATTGTTTGAAAGATAGTGCCTAATAGTGCATGCAGTATTAGCAATTCATAGGAGACCTTAAATTTGAAAAAAAAAAAAAAAAAAGTGCATTAAAGAAAAGTTAGTTGAAGGAAACAGGACATGTTGAGTCGTAAGTATACCTGGGAGAGATGAACTGTCAACCTCAAATGAAAAACAACAATAATAATTAAAGCAAAATAAGAATTAGTTTCACTTGCAATGTTTATGGCATGTTCTTAAGGCTGTACTTTGAAAACATGAGTACAAAGTATTCAGTCTCCTGCCTATAGATCTATAACCTACTTTCTTTTCTGACTTATTAATTTTTAATTTTTTTTTTCAGTTAAAGCTTTGCCTAAACCTACTGAGTTTCAAAACTATGATTATTTATTTTGATCTTCTTTGGAAAAGACCACTAAATATCGTCAAATACCTTGGGAAGACAGTATGTATATATTTCTGTGTATTTCAAGTAGAATCACCTAACTCTTAAAATAATGAAGTATTTTTCTTCAATTCTGGTGGTAATCCATGCTAATGTAAGCACATGAGGAGTCTGGTCTTTCTTAAGACTAAAAAAGATAAAAAGCACTTTTTTACCCGTTAAATGCCAAGATAAGCATTAGAGTCAAAGATCTGGAGCTACATGGAGTTTACTGAAAAATTATAATACATAGGGTTCTACAAGAAGTTTTACATAAACAACTATTTTATGGTGTGCAATGGAGGCAAGGACATATTGACCAACGAGGTTAAAGTAAGAACCCTGTAAACCATGATGAGTGTCTAATTTTTCTGAATTCATTTACAAGGATAAACTAGAGAATATGTATTGCTTTATGCCTCTGAATAAGGAGTTAGGTAAACAAAACACATTGCAATTACTCACAGTTATAATAATTGTTCTATGCATAGCAAGATGCTTTGTTTGAATTCATATGATTAATTCTCTCAGAGAAAGGCCAGTACATTTTTAAGTCTTTTGTTCTTAGAGCTCACAGCTGCCTGGGAATAGGCACATCCATTTTCCCAACCATATTAAGTGTGCCTATGACCTCTACTTCCTTCCTCCCTTCTACGATGCTATTAGCAGGTTCTGTGCAACAGCCAAAGGCCCATTAAAAGGCAGAAATGTGATTTTGATCTTTTTAGTTTCTCACTAAATTACAGAATCAGTTCTCTGGTTGGCAGCTGCTGACAATTTTATAACAGTTTATTTTTCAGCACCTCTCTGAAAAGCACCAATTCATAGTTGAGGGTGCTCATTTATATCAAGACAGAATCCTCATTGGGTAGATGGGTCACTCTTGCAAACAGTTGGTTTGCAAGTGACCTTCATGCTTCCAATTTTGTCTTCAGAACAAGAGAAAAAAATAAATACGTTTTAATTTTTATTTTTAATAGAGTCAGATACTGTTTTAAAGCATTCAACTTTCTACCTTCAGGGAGGGAGAATAATCTCCTAAAAAGTAACTTACATATGCTCCTAAAAATGAAAGCTGTGAAGTTGAATATATGCTTAAACATTTTATAGTTAACAAAAATTCTCTCAATATGAACCTGGCCTGGAGTTTTATGTTTGAGAAGTAGTAAACGTTTTTGCATTTTCCCTCTCCTAAGATGCACTTTCTCATTTGATTTTCCTTCTTGTTAAAAATGCGTACTCGCCTTACAGCAAAAGTGTTTCTTATCTTCATTTCTGAGATTGAAATATTAAAATGTCTATAAAACTCTCTATATAATTTTAACTATAACACAAAATCCATTGTTCTTATAATAATTTTTCTAAATACAGATTAATGCAAATAAAAAATCAGAAAAAAATTATTTATGTATTAAGATGCAACATTCTTATTGAAATTCTGCTTGGTGTTATATTACTGAATAAGCACAAACAGAAAGTCCTATTTATATAGGTAAATAGGAGTATGTAATTATCTTGAAGTTCAACCAATATTTATTGCATATTAGTTATAATCACAAAATGTCCAAAGTCTGATCTTTTAAAGGGATATTATTTGGTTCCAGTGGAGCCTCCAATGACATGGGTAAGTATTACTTTAAAATGTTAAGAAAAATAATTTCATTAAATTGTGGTTAAACATTATGCTGTGCATATATCCAAGATGCTTCCTTTCAAGATGAAAAAATAATAATTATTCTAGCCATTATTGTTCAGGAAAGATTTTCTAGTGAAAACAGCAGTTGACCAGTGACATACAAGACTGAGGGGAATTAACCAGCTGAAGACAAGGAGAAGAGTTTTTCAATCAAAGAAGCATCGTGAATAAATCATCAGCCTATAATAGAATGGTATATGCTGGGAGCTACAGTTTAAAGTGTAGGACACAGAGTGGTAAATGTTGAATTAGAAGTAGTCTGGGTCACTTCATCAAGGGCCTTTAAGCCTAACCATGGAGATTAAACATTTCCCTTTAGCTGTTAGAGAGCAATTGAGAATTTTTAAACAAGAGAGCGAGTAGCACAGTCATATTTTATTTAAGAAGGATGAGTCTGCATGCAATTTGGAAAATCATTTTAAGATTGACAAGACTGGATGAAAGAACACCATTTAGTTACAGATTAGAAAGGTCTAGATAATAAATCAATAGGGGGCTGAATAAAGTGGTGATATAAATAGAGATAGAACATTGGAATGGACTTGAACCATATTCAGAAAGAAAATTCTACAAGACTTGTTAAAATATGAAATGAGTGAGAATGAAAAGCAGGAATTTGGACTAGCTATTAGATTTCTAATATTTATAACCAGATGCATGATAGAAGCCCAGGGTAATTTGGAGGCTGGAAAGGGGAGAACAGAGGTAATAATTTTGTGGAAAAGATGCTAAATTCAGATTTGGACAATTCAAACTCGAAGTAACAATGGGACATTTTAGAGGGCTTTCCATGGGGCATTTAAATGCAATTTTGTTAGCTCTAGCTTTAGGTTGGAGTAAATCCATTCAACCAAATATTTGAGCTTCAAGAACTGAGAGATGTTCTCATGATAAAAAAATTAAATTAGGTTATTTTAAATTGTCTTATTTATTTCCCCCACCCCAATTTTTTAATTTACTTTTATATTTTTCCTATTTTTTTGATAAGATAAAAATAGTAACTCAGTTATTAGCTATACTAAATCCAATTAACAAGGTTTTTATTAAGATTTATTTTCTTAACTTTTATTATTAATTTTGATGATAGAACTGCCTAAATTACTAGACAATCTCTTTGCATTTTTATAGGTATCTCTGTTTTTGTTCATGTTTGAAAAACCTGCTTAGTAAATTAAATAGTGAATTGAATAAAATTTGCTTTAACCAGTTAGATTCTTAAATTCTAAAAAACTATAATATAGTTTTATTACAGCTATATTAAATGTCTATATTCAATATAAATCCTCCAAAAAGATATTATACTATACTATAGTGATAATTTTTAATATTAGGTGTCCAAAGTACAATACAAAGTCATAACAGATTTTTTTTTTAGCCTTACATTCCATCCATTTCTAGTATAGCCACTGACTAATTAACTCAGAGAATTCAAAGATGATTAATAGGACAGGCAGCCAAGTGTAGTATAAAGCACATTGTCTCTGGATTTGGATAAATCCAAAATATTCCATCTACTGGCTTTGTGACTTAAGTTATTTAATGCTGCATCTGTTTTTCCTGTTGTCTCATCTGGACACATAGTATGTGCTATGTAAGGATTTCATAAATACCTAAAGGTGCTTATAATCTAATACAGGAAATAGAGCAACTACAAAATGCAAAAAAAAAAAAGAAAGACTTATAAATCAAAAAAGATAAATCTATAAACAAAAACAAGGATTCAAAATTGTGTTATGTCTTCTGCTTATGGATGTGAGTATTGCATGTTGATATAAAATGAATATCAAGTTACATGTTGATATAAAATGAATATCAAGACAGAAGACCTAACTTGGCTTTTAACATTCACACCTAAACCATATAAGATATTGGACCAACTTACAATACTTTCTCATTTGTAAAGTGGTGATAATATCAACTCTACTTAGTAATGATATTCTTTTATAATATTTTACTAATGATAAAGCTTATATATTTTATCTTTCAATTACTTAGTAAAATGGTTGTTATTCAGCTGAATTATAGTTGAAAATGAGGAATATATAAGGCATATAAATTACTTTCCCAAGGTCATACTCTTTTAAATGGTTTATGGGCCATTGCTATTGGCCCCCTAAAGATCTGCTTAAAAATCACTGGCATGAAGCACGTTGATTAATAGGAGGAACAGTGTACAAATTTATTGAGTGTGCATAAATAGGAGCCTTCAGAATGAAGACCCAACTTCCCAATGATTTATGGAAACTTTGCTTGGGGTTACAGAAATAATAGGGGCTTGAATCCAGGTTATGGGATGGAAGAGAAGAGACATTCTATTGAGGGGCAATTAATGATTGCTAGGGAGGCAGAGATTAACTTGTAAATAATTTTCTTTCAAATTTAAATAATCCTTGGAGACAGTCATCACCTTATAAAAACGTCTGCTCAGGTGTAGTCACATCTTAGTCTTCTTTTCCTGAAATAGATAATGGGATAACAAGGAGGGAAGAGAGAACAATTTTTCTTCTTGGTGATTCTGGATCTTAACCAAATAGAGGGACTTCAGTTTCTTTGGGAAAGGAACTGCAGCTTATTTTGAAGAGAAGAGAAGAGAAGCTTCTTTGGTGGTAGCGGAGAAGGTCAGAAAGACCTCGAGGCTTCTTCAGTTCATCATGTCAGAAAGCCATATTTTGAGGTATTGATTTCTGAACCCAAACATTGGCATATTTGAAAGTCACTCATGCCTTCTGAATCCTTATTTAATAGCCTTTCTATTACAACCCAATGTATTCTTTTTGCCTGCTGCCCAGAAAAGCCAGTCACTGAGAAGAGCAGAAGTTGCAGCACAGAAAGAGTTTAACAATCACAGGGCCCGCTAAGTAGAAGGACAGGAGATGTTTCTCAAATCCACTTCCCTAAGAATTCAGAGGCTAGAGTTTTGGATAAGGAATGAGCAAAGACAGCTTGTGAGTTTTGAAGCAAGATAGACTCAGCTATGTTAGATTCCTCCCGCTGTCATAATTTTTGCAAAGGCAATTTCATTCCCATTACCCTATGCATTAAATGTGTACTGGCCAAGGGCAAAAATTCCCCTTTGCCCTCAAGTTTCACTGAAAATCAACCAGGAAAAGGCAGACTAGTAGGAGAAACAATATACAAATTTATTTATGTGCATGGCAGGAGAATCATAGAGTGATTATTCTCACCTCCTACAGGGGTATGGAAGCTTATATACCATCTTGAAGTCACAGAAATAATTTGGGCTCAGAGCAGAGCCAATAACAGGTTATGGTGGTAAATCAAGCAAGAGTGATAAGACAGTTTATGGGAGGAACAAAGCAGGAGGCCTGGCTAGTAAAGATGGTCTTGTTATGTAGATGAAATGTCACAGGTAGCAACCCTTAGAAGGAGTAGATAATAAATGTTTCCTTTAGACCTTTAAAGTGTCAGACTCACAGTTAACCTTTTCTAGCTCTGAACAAGGGAGGGCCTTAAAGAAAGTCTGGCTGTATGGGTGCAGATGCTCTGCAGATGCAAATCTCCTCCACAAGCGACAGCTTTGCCTGGCTATTTCTGTTTGCTAGCTCTCTAAACAGTTATCTCAAAATATGTCAAAAAGTATATTTTGGAGTAAAATGTTTTGGTTTCTTTCAAATGTCTGATCCAAATGAGACATTTCAAAAGAAATTGTTTATAAACTCCAAAATATTATGATAAGACAGGTGTAACACTAGTTATATCTTTAAGGATGGATAGGATTTTAAGAGAATAATTAGTTAAAAATTATTCTGACATAGAAAATAAGAGAAAATATACAATGAGGCATCACATAAAATATTTGAGAAAATCTTTTTTAGTTTGGCTGAAGATACTGATATAATTTACCTTAGGAAGTTATAATACAGTATTTGACCTGAAGAAAATCTCATTCATGTTCCACCATTCCCTTGAAGCCCTAAAAAATATATGCACAAAATAACTAATAGAAAATAGAAGGGGAATAATATTTATTTCACCTAAAAAAATAAGAAAAATGGCTCAATAAAGAACTCTGTTAGGTTGAGATGGGCTGTGTTGAGATGCTCCTGATTCTCCTCCTAGTCCCCAAATTAAGCTAAGCTGTTCAACCCAATGCACAGAATTCACAGAGTAGAGCCATTAGAAATCATTTGGAGTAGAAGATGAGAGAGATGGCAGAACAGAAAGATCCACAGTTTCCCCTTCTGCCCTTCACAAGGATATCAAGTTAACAACTATCTACTCAGAAAAGAAATGCCTTTTTAAGAACCAAAAGTCAAGTGAACATTCATAGTACCTGGTTTTAACTTCATATCTCTGAAAAAAGCACTGAAGAATAGAAAATACAGTCCTGAATCACCATCACCATCCCTCCCCAACCCTAGCAGCACTGGCATGGTGCAGAGAGTGTCTCTGGGAGCTGGGGGTGAGAGAACACAGCAATTGTGAGGCATTGAACTTAGTGCTGTCCTGTTAGAGCAGAAAGGAAACCAGGATCACATTGAGTTGATGCTCACCCACGAAGGGAACATATAAGCCAGCCCTAGCCAGAAGGGAATCACTGATCCCAGCTCTCCGAACTTGAGTGACTGCAGACCTTGCCACTGAGGGCTACAGCACTCTATGTCTCCAAGTAAACTTGAGAGGCCTTCTAGGCCATAAAGATTGCAACTCTAAAGCAAGTCCTAGTGCTGAATTAGACCCTGAGAAGGTAAAATGAGGGGTCATGTGACATACTGAGACAACAGCTGGGACAGCCAAGGAAATGCTGGCATCACCCGTCCCCTAACTCCAGGCTGCACAGCTTGAGGCTCCAAAAGAGACCACTTCCTTCTACTTGAGGAGAGGAGAAGGAAGAGTGGAAAGGACTTTGTCTTGCATCTAGGATACTATTTCAGACACAGCAGGATAGGACACCAGAGTCATGAGGTCTCATTCTGGGCTCTAGCTTCCAACAACATTTCAAGACACATCCCTGGGCCAGAAAAGAACGCACTGCCTTGAATGAAAGGATCTGGTCCTGGCAGCATTCATCACCAGCTAACTGAAGAGTCCTTGGGTCTGAATAACCAGCGGCAATACCTAGGTATTACATGGAGGGCCTTGGGTAAGTCTCTGAGACTTGCTGACTTCAGGTTATGGGCTATTATGGGCTAAGGGGCAAAACTCCTTCTGCTTGAGAAAAACAGAAGGAAAAGTAAAAAAGACTTTTTCTTGCACCTTGAGTACCAGCATAGCCACAGGGGCATAGTGCACCAAGCGGGCTTTTGGGATTCTCAATGCCAGTCTTGGCCCTTGGAACTGCTCTGGGCTAGAGGGAAGCCCACTGCTCTGAAAGTTGAGTCATGGACCTGGCAGCAGTTACCACAAGCTTATTTAAGAAGGCTTATTATTAAATAATATTCCCCTGACTGATTAGTGGGTCAATGAAGAAATTAAGAAGGTAATTGAAAAATTTCTTGAAACGAAGAATAATGGAAATACAACATACCAAATGGAATAAAACAAAGGCAGTACTAAAAGTGAAGCTTATCACCACATCAAAAAAGAGGAAAAACCTTAAATGAACAATCTAATGATACATCTTAAAGAACTAGAAAAGCAAAAGCAAATGAAACTTAAAATTAGTGGATGAAAAGAAATAAGAAAATCAGGACAGAAATAAATGAAATTGGAGATGAAAAAGTAATACAAAATATCAATTAAAAAGTTAGTTTTTACAAAAGTTAAACAAAGTTGACAAATTGTTAGCCAAACTAACTAAAAAGAGAAAAGGTCCAAATAAAATCAGAAATGAAAAAGGAGACTCCATGGATCACTAGTGGCTGCTATAAGGAATGATATGAAAATGAGCAATGATATGAAATATATGGAAGAAATACACAAATTCCTAGATGCATACAGCTTACCAATATTTCACCAGGAAGAAATCCAAAACCTGAACAGGCCAATAACAAGGAACAAGATTGAAGGCATAATAAAAAGAATCCCATTTAAAAAAGCTGGGGACGTGATGGCTTCACAGCTGAATTCTACCAAACATTTGAAAACTTAATACCAATTTAGAAAGAGAATACTTCAATACTCATTCTACAAGACCAGCATTACCCTGATACTAAAACCAGACAAGGATGCCTCAAAAAAAGAAAGCTACAGGCCAATAATCTAATGAATATTGATGCAAAAATCTTCAACAAAATACCAGTAAACCAAATTCAACAATGCATTAGAAAGACGATTCATCATGAACAATGGATATTTATCCCTGGGATGCAAAACAGGCAAATCAAGCAGTGTGATACATCATTATAAAGAAAGTAGACAATAAAAAACTATATGATCATTTCAATTGACGTTGAAAAGGCATTTGATGAAATTCAGCATCCCTTCGTGATCAAATTCCTAAAAAACTTGAGATAGAAGGAATATACCTTAATATAATAAAAGTCATATATGACAGCTCCACAGCTAGTATCATACTGGATGGGGAAAAACGGAAAGCCTTTCCTCTAAGATCTTGGATTTTCTCTAAGTTCTGGGATTACTGGTGTGAGCCACTGTGCCTGGCTTCTTTGTGTATTTTGGATACCAGTCATTATCAGGTATGTGTTAGCAAATATTATGTTAGAAAACTGCTTTCTATTTTATTGCACTATTTTACTAGAAAGTCACACTCTTTTAGTTTAGCGCACAATTTCTGTGCTGCTACTTTTGCAGTCTGTGGTTCCAAAGGAAATCTAACTTTTAGAGCTTTTACGTTACTATTCTGGTGCGAAAGTACTTGCTGTGGTTTTACTCCCCCGTCCTCATATTTCATGGTGTCTGTCAATGCAAGGGTGGAAGAATGGTGGTTGGGGGAGGGGGGTCTCTCAGGCCTCAAGGAGAGTTTCATGGACGGTGATCCCCTTTATTGGTGTCCCTGGCCACACAATGTCTCCACATTGGAGAATAGCAGTCTCACGCTTTATTGGACAAAGACGTATTTCCAGCTCGGTGATTGTTGTGGATCCCTGTAGCTAGTGTTTCTTCCTATGTCATGTATGTGGATTGAGGAGGCAGCGTCCGAGTGGATGGGGAAGCAGAGGTTTTCCTCTTCAGGCACCATTCTGACTTATGGTAAATAGTGATTTGGATAAATCTCCTTTGCTGGTATTCAGCAGGACTTCTGTTTGATCCAGGGGAGGAATGAGCCTACCTGACCTTGGCTGTCTTCTATTGCTAAATTAGAGGTTGGGAAATGCCAGGCCTGGCCTGCCTTCTGTTGGATGGGAGATCATGAGATGTTCTTCCACTGTGTTGCTCCCCAGTTTCAGGTATCTCCCTGATCAGTTACCTTTCCACTGCTGTTGAGTATTCTCTTTCAGTGAAAAGAACACAAGAGAAACTATAGTTGTATTCCCTGGGAGAAGGAGGCAGATGCATCCAGGCTATTTTGTCATGCCCAGAAGTGTGCAAACACTTGACATCTTCCTACCACTGAAAAAATAAATACAACTTTACTTCCCTTTTTATATTTCTAACATATGCATAGCAATTATAGAAAGAGAAAAATAATGTGGATTACTGAGACTCAGATGACTGCACAAAAATGTAATGGTTTTATTTAAAACAAGAAATTAGGAAATTAACACTGAGGTTTGTTTCTAACTCCAACTTTTGTATGTCTTGAAAAAATTAAAAACATACTGTTTCTTGTTTCTAGTGGGAACATATGTCTCAATAATTTTTTATTTTCTAGTGTTTCCTTTGCTAAATAATGTTTTTAAACTGCAAGAACATTTGTTCTCAATAAAATGTATTTTTGACAAAAATTTTAAAATTAGGACATGGTTGTCATCAGGAGTTACTATTATTTTGTTTTGCAGAGGTTTGTCAGATAGTAACTATATAATGCAGTTAAAAACTATAAATTGTTTATTATTAAACTGAAAAAGTGTATCAAAGCTTTTGGTTATCCAATTAATCATGATTATCCAGAACTCAGAATCACACTTTTATTACTGTGGGCACAAAACTTATTTTTTCCTTGCAATGACAGACAAGCTTTTAGATACCCGCAATTCTATCATTAGCTCTTCAGTTACTGTGCTTTTATAAATTCATCCATTTGTCTTATTATCTTGACCCTTCTAGTGTTCAAGAGGAAAAAATGTATTATATTAATATAAAAGCTTAAAAATTTCTAAAAGTTTATAAAACTCAGAAACTTAGACTTTTTTTATTTTCTGGAAAAAAAAATTCCTGGGATTTACCTATATAAAGAATAGGTTGAAAATGCCTATATTTTTTCCACATATAGCCTTATTAAAAATTGAATTATATGGGAACATAGATCTCTATTCTACCAATAATTTTAGAATTTTATATGTAGTAGAAATAAAAGTTGACATTTTATTTCCTTTCAACCTTCCTGGCTTTGAAACTCTTTTAGCTTGACATTCAGATGTGCCACAGTGTCCTAGCTACTCTACAATAGACTTACACTATATTCTTAGTTATTTCATCAGGCTATCATAAGACTTTTACTCTATTGATTACAACTCATAAGGAAGATTCTAAGAATGTCCTTAACAGTGGATATAATGTTAAATTCATCTCTGTTTTTGTTGCAATGATGAACCTGAGAAATAACTGTAGTTCTCATTTGTGGATGCACTTCACTGTATGTACTTGTCTTCTTACATGCTTTATAACTAAGGTAAAAGGGACTCTATTTAAAACATGAAATGCGAAAAGAAAGTTAAAAATCTAAGTTAAAACTTTTATGGGAGAGAGGCAAAGTTGTTTATCAGCTCTTGCTGTCCGTAGAAAAGTACACAAACTTATACTAGGAAAGATCTATATGAGGAAAACTACAAAACTCTGACAAACATCAAAGAGAAACTAAATAAATGAAATAATGTTCCATGTTTATAGACAGGAAGACTCAATATTGTCAAGATGTCAGTTCTTCTCAAATTGATTTACAGATTCAATTTAATCCCGAAAAAATTACAGCAAGTTATTTTGTGGATATCAACAAAGTGATTCTAAGATTTATATAAAAAGACAAAAATCCCAGAATAACCAACACAATATTAAAGGAGAAGAGCAAAGCTGGAGGACTGACACTGTCCAATACACAGGCTATATAAAGCTACAATCATACAAAGAATTTGGTATTGGTGAAATAAATAGACACACAGGTAAATGGAACAGGACAGAAAGCCCAGAAATAGAACCATCTAAACATAATCAATTGATATTTCACAAAGGACCAAAAGAGAAACAATGGAGAAGAGTCTTTTCCACAAAGAATGCTGGGACAATTGGATATCCACAACAAGAAAAATGAATCTAGACACAGACCTTGTACCTTTTTCAATTAACTCAAAATGGATCACACATTTAAATGCAAAACTATAGAATTCTAGAAGATAACATAAGAGAAAATGTAGATGACCTTGGATTTGGTGGTGACTTTAGCTACAACACCAAAGGCATGATCTACACAAGAAAGAATTTATAAAGTGAACTTTATTAAAATTAAAATTCTTTGCTCTCTGAAAGATACTGTCAAGAAAATAAAAAGATAAGTGACAAAATAGGATAAAATATTTACAAAAGACATATCAGATAAAGAACAATTATCCAAAGTAAAAGAATCTTTAAAGCCCAGCATAACAAACAACCCAGTGAAAAAATTGGCCAAAGACTTTAACAGACAAATCACCAAAGAAAGTATACATGGCAAATAAGTATATGAAAAATTGCTCCATATGATAATGTCACAAGAAAATGCAAATGAGAATGAAATACCCTGGCATACCTAGTAGATGTTTAAAATCTGACACACTGGCAACACTGCATGTGGTGCAAGAGGAATTCTCATTCATTGCTAGTGTGGATGAAAAATGGTACAGCCACTTTGAAAGACAGTTTGGCAGTAGCTACCAAAATTAAACATACTCTTACTATATGATTTGGCAATCATACTCCTTTGTATTTACCAAAGGAGTTGAAAATTCATGTTTACACAAAAGCTGCACAAGGAAGTTTATAGCAACTTTATTAATCATTGCCAAAACAACGTTGAAGCAACAAAGATATCCTTCGGTAGGTGAATGAATAAACTTGGGAACACCCAGTCAATAGAATATCATTCAGTGTTAAAAATAAATGAGCTATCAAACCACAAAAAGACATCAAGAAAACTTAAATTCATATTACTAAGTGGGAGAAGACAATCCTAAAAGGCTACAAACTCTATGATTCCGACTATAGCACAAACTGAAAAAGGAAAAACTATAGATTCAGATAAAAAAGTCAGTGGTCGCCAAGGGTAAAGGGGGGAGGCGGAATGAATACACAGAGTAGAGAGAATTTTGGGGGCAGTTAAACTACTCCATAAGATACTAAGATACAAAATGGATATGTCTTATTACACATTTGTCCAAATCCATAGCTTTTACATCAGCAAGAGTGAACCACCCTAGTGTAAACTATCAACTTCTGGTGATTATAACATGTCAATCTGTGCTCATAAATTGTAACTAACATATACCACTTTGGTGGGGAACTTTGACAATGAGAGAGGCTGTGCATGTGTTGAGACAGGAGCTATATGGGAAATTTCTCTCTTCTGCTCAATTTTGCTATGAACATAAAACTGCTCTAAAATTAAAGTCTATTAAAAGAAAAAGACATACTAGATTCAGTGGCTGAAAGATCAAATTATGTCAACACAACCGTATAATCTCCAAGAATGTCAGACTTACAGACCCAACTTTGCCAAATGTTTGAATCCTGGTACATGTATCCGTGCTAACTTCCCCACTATTCTAGAGTTTCTGATATTAATAACCACATGAGCTATCTTTTCAAGAAACAAGGAGGTATAATAGTGTAAAACAGAAGAGTGACGTATATTTTAAAATTAATATTTATTCATGAAGAATATGAGAATGAATTTCTATTCCAATCCATTGACTAGCTGATCTTTCATGCATTAGCGGTTTCTTCCTTTGAGAGTGATAAGAGTTCAATTACTTGATCTTTTCTTGTTCCAATTGCTTTTTACTAAAAACATGACTCAGCAAAGGTGGTGGGCTAACTGAGACGTGATACATTTAATTCAGTGTCTCTGAAGGGAGATGCTACCTAATACAGTTTCTGTAAGGCCCAAGCTGGAATTAAAAATTCTGAGACTTCCTCAACTCTCTTTGATCTGCAATTATAGAATCCATAAACTACATAACAGTAGTTTCCCCCTTATCTTCAGGGTCACATTCTCAGACTCCCCCAGTGAATGCCTTAAACCATGGATATCACTGAACCTTATATACACTGTACATTTTTTCCTATACATACCTACAGTGTAATTTAAAAATAAATTAGGCACAGTAAGAGATTAACATAACTAATAAAAAACACAGAACAATTATGAAAATGTACCAGCATGACTGTTCTTGCACTTATTATTAATAATTACTATTATTAAGTAAAGCAATTGTTACCTGAACATAAGGACTGCAATACTGGATACTGCAATAGTTGAAATGGCTTCAAAGTGACTCACAGGCAGGTAGGACATACAGCATGGATACACTGGATAAAGGGATGAGTCATGTCCACACCAGTTGGAGTGAGATAGTGTGAAATTTCGTCAGGCTATTCAAAATTGCGTGCAATTTAAAGCTTATGAATTGTTTATTTCTGAAATTTTCTGTCTAATATTTTCAGACTGCAGTTGACCACTGTTAACTGAAATTGTGAAAAGTGAAACCACTCATAAGAGAAGGCTACTGCACACATATTATAGAGTTGGCTACTGGTTGAAATGGTACCATGGTAGGGGAAAAAGTCAATTAGAGAATTACCGCAAGAACAAAACCAACAATAGCAATCACAGCAACTAATCTCTGTTGAGTAAAATGTGGTCAAAATAAACACCCAGTGAAATTTCAAAACCAAGAATTAAAATCAGCCTATCTGATATTGATCCATATATTCTTAAAATTTTTGATTTTTTACAAGTAGAACATGCTACATTTACCAACTGCCTTTTGCAAAAGTCTGAAGAATACTGGTCTCAATTAATTAGTAGTTATTACAGACTAAGAGAAAAAATGTGGGAATACAGATGATGTTACACATCAAGTTGAGAGAGGCAAGATGAGCAACCACTTCTCAAAATATTTTACCTGTTTACCTTTATTTCAAGGACGATTCATACTGGCTTCTCAGGACATAAAACCACCCAAATCAATGGGGTTAAAATAAAAATCTCCACTATTGACCAGGCAGAGAAAAATGAAAAGTTATACCAGGAGAGTAAGAGTGGAAAGATTATCTGTGCTTACCATCATACCTGGAACAAATCATTTTTTATTTTTTTTTCTATTTCTTACACCAATACAAATTTTATTTCCACACAAATATCTCTAAGACATATTTTAATATGCATTTTTTTCAAATCCTTATTTAAAAGTTATAGTAAAACAAATATACTACGGGAAAATTATGATGTTAATTACACAATACTTTTGTCTTGATTAAAAAGTATCATTATAAATATACAAGAGAAAATGTATTTATATCCTAATAAAGATCCAAAATAAATTAATATTTAAGCCACACACACACACACACACACACACACACACACACGTGCGTTTTCCCCAAGCTTTTTAGCTACATCTGGAATTCATACCGGTGAAAAGATTTTACTCAAGGATATTCGTAAGAATAGCCAAAAAGTTATTGTTTTAAACTGCATCAATGTAGCCATCTAAGAAAAGAAAATTATCTTGAATCGTTTCTAAAATATTGATAACATTCAGAAATCACCAATATTCATAGCGATTATCAGAAACTTCTGGGAGTCCTACTTATTTTCAGTGGGGAAATTCATTCCAATAGAATTGTGTGACCGAACTGATTGCCATCATTGGCTAGAGATCCATGTTTTGTCCTTTGAAATTCAGGGAACACATCAGCTTGAAATAAAGAGGAATGCACACTATCTTTGTGGGTTGTGAAATGAAGTTCTACAGAATCCACAGTCACAGCAACCACAGTCTTGAGCTAAGTTCTCCTACAGCTCCTTTTCTACCATCAGTCCTTCTACTTCTTTAGTTTTTCAAAGATAGAAACCCCCACAAGTAACAGAAGTATGGAAAAATTAGCTATGACATACCCTGGAAATGGAGATAATGTGT
Source organism: Rhinopithecus roxellana (assembly GCF_007565055.1). NCBI lineage: Eukaryota > Metazoa > Chordata > Mammalia > Primates > Cercopithecidae > Rhinopithecus > Rhinopithecus roxellana. The sequence continues at coordinate 76,426,440 of NC_044569.1, read as the reverse complement.
TGTAGGCAAAGGTGGAGGCAAGGAGGCCTCATAAGTAACATACATAGAATTGAGGATTTTTGTATGTCTTCACTCCTGAATATCAGAGAACTGGATGACGAAGATGGGAGAAATCCTAAATCAGTTGAAGTAATTGAACAAAACTAGACATCAGAAAGATAACTAAGAGATTTGCATATCAATCTGGCCCTTAGCCTCTCTTGCACATGGGAAGGATAGAAACTTGGAGCTAGGCATGGTGGCTCATGCCTACTCATCCTAGTGACTTGAGATGCTGAGGCAGTAGGATCCAGGAGTTCAAGCCTTCAGTGAGCTACAATAGCACCACTGCACTCCAATCTGCGTGACAGAGCAACACCCCATCTCTAAAATAAAAAGAAGAAACTTTGAAAGACAAGTAACAGATTTCCTCTTACTGTTGTGAACACCAGGTCTGTTACTCTGAAATAAATTAAAACATCAAAAACATAAATCCATGAAAGATATTTGCGATAAAGAAACAGGATTTTTATTCTAGTGTGCTATTCTAAGTCAAAGCATATCTCTGAAAATTATTGATTGCAAGCAAGAATATCATTTTAGAAATCTTTTTGCCATTCTTAATACAATAAATAATTCACTGTATGTTGCAAAATTAGAATATTTTAAAGGGAAAATCCTGAGATCCAAACAAAACAATGTGTTTATCTTATTGCTTGCTGTATGTTAGGCACTATTTCAAACATTTTTATTTGTCTATTAATTTGATCATCACAGAAAATCTAAGGTCTAGGTATTATGATTCCCTTTTAGCAATCGGAAAGTTGAGACTCTAAAGGTTCCGAATCTCCCCAAGATGGTACAGCTAAAATTGGCTAATGCTAACTCAAACACATTTCTTTCTGAGTCCAAAGTCCATGACATTAAATATTTTATTGAACAATAAGCTTTCCATACTTACAAATTTTTATAAAAATATAGCATTAATTTCTTGAATTCAATAGCAAAATTAATGACAAATATACAAACTGTTTCCATTGGCAAACATTTTAAAGTTTCTGTTTACAGTGAGGTAATATATTTAATAAGCCATTAAGATATGGTAGATTTGCCATTCTCTTATGAAAGTTGTGAGAACCGATAGTAATAAATACAAATGAAATAACCCATTAAATATTAGATTATGCAATTACCCACAATGTACTTCATTAAGCACTAAGAATAAGCACTGAGGTAAGGATACTTTACGTAATTTTTACACAGTTAACGTTTTCTTCTGTATTAGTCAATAGATTTATGCTTATTGATAAAATGAATCAGTTCCCACCTCATCATCTTCCCTCTCTTTCTAGCCTGGCTAGTTTTATTAAGTATCCATTTCCTAAGGAAACCCATGACAACAGCTGCTGAGTCCAAGGGTCAGTCCCAGGTACACAGGTCACAAGTTGTGCCTTGGGTAGTCTACTTAGCAGTTGCTGTGCACAGATAGAATGAGCACCATCACTAAAAACGTGCATCTGTGCAGCTAATGTTGTGAAGAAATAGTGCTAGGCAGTCCCACAGCTCCTGTAGGATACACTGTGTAGAAGTACCACTCTTCAGGGAAAATTAATTTGTCAGTTCAGTCATATATTTCAATAGTATGTTTCTCTGCGCTACCTGAAGATTTTATTGCTTTATAGCACAATATAGATATTCAGTACTAAACAAAATGACAGAATATTGACAGTAAAGCATAATATTCAGAAATAACATGTATCTTTTCAATAATAGATGGAAAACAATTCTCTAGACATCTGAAAACTTTTTGCTTTGGCCAGTATTTACACTAGGTTTTTGTTAGCTCATTGAGAAAACTTCTGTATGAATGAAAGAAACAATTACACAATGCTGAACTATCTCTTTAACTCAGTGCCCTGGAGCATGACTAGTTTCTAGATTTATGCTATTATAATCATTTTTATAATAACACAATACAATGAAATTGTAACTCAGTACCATTCCCTAAAACAATGATCTATTATGGCTCTGTAAGCAGAAAGTATTTTTAAGTAACGACAAGATTATCTTTCATGATTTTCAGAATGTGTAACTCAGATTACATATCACCAGTTCTTCCAAATACATTCAGATCTAAAGTAAATAAAACAGAAATTAATATTAGCAACACCGGTTTTATTATATTAGCCAACATGATTGTGCTGAATAATGTTCAGCTGCAGCAGATCCTTCTTCACATTCAAATGGTAGTTTATTTGAAATATTCCATTATCATCACTTGAGCTATTAATAATTTTTTATTTGTATAATCTCTGAATTTAATGAGTGAATTTTATAATCTTCACGTGGAAACCATCTTATATATTTGATGCAGCTTTCTCATTTCACAGAAGAATAAACTGAGAGCTAAGGATCTTAGTTTCTTATTCAAGAGGAAGATTCTCAGTCTACATCTAACTACATCTATTTTATCTATCTTCTTTTCTTTCTTCCTTCTTGCTTTTCTTCCTCCCCCTCTCTTCTTCCTCTTCCTCCTCCCCATCTTCCTCGTCTTTGTTTTTCTTTGTCTATATTTATTTTTTAGGACACAAATGCTGCTGAATTGCCATCATGGTGTATAAGCATTTAGTCAGCTTTCTAATGCAAGTAACTGAACTACTATTTCACATTAATACTAAAAGAATTTTAATTGTTTCCTTAATTTTGCCAGAGACATTATTTGGGGAAAAATTAGATCAATACTTTCTAACAGATCTACAATTCCAAATGTAGAAATCAACAGAGCATATCAGACACTACTCTACCCTTACTGGCATTTTGATTTTCCATATTGATTAGGGAAGTATGGGAGAGAGCTGTAGAAGACGGTACTTGGTTAACAATATAACCATGTCTTGTAGAATGTTCTTTTAATGTGTTTTTGTGTTTTCCTGATATTGTCTACAGAAGTTTCAATAAGTTGCTGGTCTGAGACTGACTGTAGATCACCGTTTGGAAAAATAGAAAAAAGAAAAGACTATTAAGTTCAGTTCTACCTGACACCAATCCTTCAACACGCAGGACAAAGAACATCTCTTTCTGTCCAGTGGTTTTGAGTGTCCTGGAGTTTGAAATTTCTTCTCAAAATTGGAAACTCCGCCACCAGTCAACATTAATGAAGTTTGTTTTGAAGTCTTAGATAACGATAATAGTATTTTAGAATCAATATGAAAACTACATTGAGGCAAACTATATTTAAAACTCAGTTTATAATAATCGTATCTTAGCCACTTATCTCAGTAGAGAAATTGTCACATCATACCCTGTGCTCAGTAAAACACAGTACTTTTTCTCACGCCTGTAATCCCAGCACTTTGGGAGGCCGAGGTGGGCAGATCACGAGGTCAGGAGATCGAGACCATGGTGAAACCCGGTCTCTACTAAAACAACAAAAAAACTAGCTGGGCATGGTGGCAGGCGCCTGTAGTCCCAGCTACTCGGGAGGCTGAGGCACGAGAATGGCGTGAACCCGGGAGGCAGAGTTTGCAGTGAGCCAAGATCGCGCCACTGCACTCCAGCCTGGGAGACAGAGCCAGACTCCGTCTCAAAAAACAAAACGAAACAAAACAAAACAAAACAAAAACACAATACTTTCTATGTCCTGCTTATGATAAGGATTATGCAAACTATCAGCTTCAGCCCAAGATTAGTCAGTTTCATATTGAGTATATCTGTTGATGAGTCCTGTATTCTCCAAACAAAAAGAGGTAGTTGGTAAGCTCTTAGATCCCCTCCAGTGTTTACTTACATGAGGTTTTTGAATTTGTTTTCTTATTTCATACATGAATTTGTTGCTAGCAAAATTGTATTTTCATTATTAATTTTATTTGTTTTACTGTGTGTTCTAAACACAATGTCTTACTTTCACTGTTCCTCCTTTCCAATAACTGTAGGCTATAAATAGATGTGCTACTTGTTATCTACCACAAGTGAGGTTTTAACCTTTCAATAGTAGACTGTTGGAGTTCACTCCAAACATGCTTACATTTAATTTGCTTAAGAAGCCTTGAACTAAATAGAGTCCACCCTACAGTTAAATCGTTTCATCAATCTCTATTTAGGCCAGCTTCACTGTCAAATCTAATAGCACATTAAAATCCTAACATATTTAGATTTGTCTATTAGGGTTTCAATTAATTGTCTAGGGTAATTGAATACACTTTATGTTACATTCTTATGAAACTATTTTTGTTTGCTTGCTTGTTTGTTTGCTTGTTTCAGGCAGGGTCTCACTCTGTCTCCCAAGCTGGAGTTCAGTGGCATGATTATAATTTATTGCAGACTTGACTTGCTGGGCTCTAGTGATCCTCTAACCTTAGCCTCTCAAGTAGCTGGCACTAACAGGTACACACCACTACATTTAGCTAATTATTATTATTGTTTTTGTATTTTTAATAGAGACGGGGTTTCACCATGTTGCCTAGGCTGGCCTTGAACTCCTGAGCTCAAGTGATCCACTGGCCTCAGCCTCCCAAAGTGTTGGGATTATAAGCGTAAGCCACTACACCTGGCCAAAACTATGTTTAACCATTAATTTCAAGTTATATAATTATTTCATACCAAGTAAAAGATGTATTTGATATATTAATAAATGTCAATTAACATTTTTATATAGTGTCTTAGTGTTTCACAAATATGCCCTCCAGTCACCTAAAACCGGGCCATATGTATCATGAGGGTGCATACCATGTCTTATATACTCTTTGTGTCTTCAGAAATATCTGTTGCTTTACTACATTGTGAATATGGTGAGACTATGAGTTAGGCTAGCTCATCTCTCTTTTCACTTTGTCTTCTGATTTTCTAGCATGGTACTATGGACTGAATTTTTGTATCACCCCGCAAATTCTCATGTTGAAGCTTTTATTTACAGTGTGATGGTATTTGAGGTGGAGTTTTGTGAAGCAAAATATGAGAATGAAGCTTTCATAATGATATTAGTGCCCTTCTAAGAAGAGGAATATTTCAGAGTACTCAGTATGCACTGTGTGAGGATATAAGAATGTGATAATCTGCCAACCAGAAAGAGGGCCCTGACCAGACAGTCTGCAGGCATCTTAACCTTGGACTTCGCAGGCTCCAGAATGGTGAGAAATAAATGTTTGTTGCTTAAGCTATTAATTCTGTGGTATTTTGTTATGGCAGCCTGAACTGACAAATATATCTAGTATTTGGCAAATAGTGGGTGGTTCAATAAATGTTTGTTCAATGAATAATAACACAAATAATTATTGGGCTATTTTGAAAGTGACTCATTTATAGTAGGAGAATAAATTTAATCTACAAACTTACATAAGATAAACTTCCCACAGGTGAATGAAATTTGCTAAGTTCAAATGAAGCCAAAAGATCCAAGGTTGTATTTTATAATGAATATTAAACAATATAGTTAGAATATATACTAGGAATATTGAAATTGCCCATCATTTTCTTCTGATTTGTATTTAAAATTATTTTAACTTAAAGTACCTTGAAGTTAATGTATTTCTCTGGTTAATATAATTTAATAATGAATTTTTTATTTCTAATACTTTTTATAACTCTATTCTGCAATAGTATGCTTTGAATAACAAGTGATTTCTAATATATAAAACCAATATATTTGTTCTCTTTTATGTTAGCTTTCCTAGTACTCTTGAATTATGTGCATTTATGTGGGAAGTCATATAAAATTAAGTCATATTATTAATCTGAAATGATTACTTTTATGTTTTTCATTATATAATCTAATATTAAGTAGTAATTTTAAAGGATCAATATACTATGAAAGATAAAGGCTCACACATGCATGTGTATACCTATATATGTAACACATATAATAACATTTAAAATAGAGATGAAATAAGATCATTTATGTCTAACACACAATGAAAGAATTTTACAAAACTAATTAATAATAGTAAAATTTTATCTTGGAATGATATAGATAATTACCAAGATTCTCCATTTTAGTCTGGCATATTGGAAACAACCTGAGGGTTATTTTCCAATTCTATCTTTTAAGGCAAGGCACTAAGCTTTATAATGCTCTTTCCCATATACATTTTTATTTGATTATTACATCATTTTGTGAGCTGGACATAGACATTGTCATTTTCATTTTACAGTTGATATAGAAGTCTCAACTGGCATAGTAGCTCATACATTTTAGTTATATTTATGTTAATTGTAAATAACTTTAATATCCAAAAGAAATATCTAAAGTCCATCAGAGAGAATGAAGGTTGTGATTTACATGAATGACATTTACATGATAAACAACATAAATTGCTATAATCTGAATGTGTGTCTCCTCTAAAATTCCTGTGAAAACTTAGTTTCCATTGCAATAGTTTTAAGAGGTAAGGACTTCTTGGAAGTGATTACATCATAAGGGCTGTCCTCTTGAATAGATTAGTGCCTTAGAAAGAAGCTGGAGGAAACTAGTTTAGTCACTTTTTGCTCTTCCATCCTTCCAGCATGTGAAGACACCTAGACATGACCATCTATCAGGAATGGGTCCTCACCAGACATTGAATCTGCTAGTTCCTTGATCTTGGACTTTCTAGCCCCCAGAACAACTGTGAGAAATAAATTTTAAAAAAATTCAATAACTTCCCAGACTCAAGTATTCTACTATAACAACACAAAGAGACTAAGACACAGGGTATAAGCAATACAGTTCCAATGGGCAGTTTGCTACTCTGCTTATGTAAGACTGGAAGCAATTACCTTAGCTTTGTGTACTAGTCTGTTCTCATGCTGCTAATAAAGAAATACCTGAGACTGGGTAATTTATAAAGAAAAGAGGTTTGTTTGACTCACAGTTTCATATGACTGGGGAGGCCTCACAATCATGATGGAAGGCAAAGGAGGAGCAAAGTCATACTTACATGGCAATAGGCAAGAAAGCTTGCTCAGGGGAACTCCCATTCATAAAACCATCAGATCTCATGAGACTTATTCAGTACCATGAGAACAATATGGGGCAAACGACCCTTATGTTTCAATTATCTCCACCTGGCCCCACCCTTGACATGTGGGGATTATTACAATTCAAGGTAAGATTTGGAAGGGGACACAGAGCCAAACCATATCATTCTGCCCCAGCCCATACCAAATCTCATGCCCTCATATTTCAAAACCAATCATGCCTTCCCAACAGTCTCCCAAATTCATAAGTCATATCAGCATTAACTCAAAAGTCCACAGTCCAAATTCTCATCTGAGATAAAGCAAGTCCCTTCCACCTATGAAACTGTAAAATCAAAAAGCAAGTTAGTAAATTCCTAGATACAATGGGGGTACAGGTATTGGGTAAATACACTCATTCCAATTGGGAGAAATTGGCCAAAAGAAAGTGCCTGCATATCTCACGCAAGTTGTAAATCCAGCAGGGCAGTTAAATCTTAAAGGTTCAAAATGATCTTCTTTGACTCCATGTCTCACATCCAGGTAATGCTGATGCAAGAAGTGGGTTCCCATGGCCTTGAGCAGCTCCATCTTTGTGACTTTGCCAGGTACAGTTCTCCTTCTGGCTGCTTTCATGGGCTGGCACTGAGTGTCTGCAGCTTTTTCAGGTACACAGTACAGCTGTCAGTGGATCTACCATTCTGGGGTCTGGAGGATGGTGGTCCTCTTATCACAACTCCACTAGGCAGCGCTTCAGTGGGAACTCTGTGTGGGGGCTCCCACCCCACATTTTCTTTCAGCATTGCCCTAGCAGACGTTCTCCATGAGGGCTCCATCCTTGCAGCACACCTCTGCCTGGACACCCAAGCATTTTCATACATTCTCTGAAATCTAGGTAGAGGTTCCCAAACCTCAATTCTTGACTTCTTTGCATGCACAAGCTCAACAACATGTGGAATCTGCCAATGCTTGGTGCTTGCACCCCCACAAGCCACAACCTGAACTTTACCTTGGACCCTTATAACCACTGGTGGAGTGGCTGGGACATAGGGCTAGGACATAGGACATAGGCTGCACACAACAGAGGGGCCCGGGACCCACCTCAGGAGACCATTTTTTTATTCTAAGCCTCGGGGTCTGTGATGGAGGGACTGCCTTGAAGGTCTCTGACATGCCTCAGAGACATTTTCCCCATTGTCTTGGAGATTAACATCCAGCTCCTTGTTACTTACGCAAATTTCTGCAGCCAGCTTGGGTTTTTCTTCTCTATTGCATCGTCAGGCTGCAAATTTTTCAAACTTTTATACTTTACTTCCTCTTGAACATGTTGCTCCTTAAAAATTTTTTTCCACCAGATGCCCTAAATCATCTCTTTCAAGTTCAAAGTTTCACAAACTCTAGAGCAAGGGCAAAATATCATCAGTCTCTTTGCTAAAACATAGCAAGAGTCACCTTTGCTCTAGTTCCAACAAGTTCCTCATCTTCGTCTGGAACCACCTTATCCTAGACTTTATTGTCCATGTCACTATTCAATAAGTCTCTAGGAGGCTCCAAACTTTTTCATATTTTCTTGCTGAGCCCTGCAAACTGTTCCAACCTCTACCTGTTACCCAGTTCCCAAGTTGCTTCCACATTTTCAGGTTTCTTGACAGCAATACCCTGCTCTACCACTACCAGTTTACCATATTCATCCATTCTCACTCTGCTAATAAAGACATACCTGAGACTGGGTAATTTATAAAGGAAAGAGATGTAATTGACTCACAGTTCCACGTGGCTGGGGAGGCCTCATGATTATGGTGGAAGGGAAAGGAGGAGCAAAGTCATATCTTACATGGTGACAGGCAAGAGAGCTTGTGCAGGGGACATACATTTACAAAACCATCAGATCTCATGAGACTTATTCACTACTATGAGAATAGTATGAGGCAACTGCCTCCATGATTCAGTTATCTCCACCTGGCCCTGCTCTTGACACGTGGGGATTATTAGAATTCAATGTGAGATTTGGGTGGGGACACAGCCAAACAAATCATCTTGTTAATATTTTTTAATTTTCCTAATCATGTACATGTAGTATACAATGTCTTATGCAAAATAGTTGATCTACAAGTGTGCAACACTGTTGGAAAATTAAGTTGATATTCTGAAATGATTTGCATATTCCAAAGAATGGAAAGGATCAAATATTAATTTTCAGACTCATAAAATGCCGTATATTGTTATTCCATTGCATTTAGAAAATCACTTCCAAGAACCCTGGAATATTTCAATAGGTATAAAAATTCATGAAGTCATAATAACATGGAAAAAATAAAATATTCCTCCACTTTCCATTTTTATGTCAACCACCACAATCCTTTTATTTTATGTGCATAACTTAATAAAGACTGTTCAGATTGGCATAATATACTTTGAGTTTATGTAAAAGAAATAGCATAATAGGCAAATACTGAATAAGATATCTGACAGAAAGTGTTAAGACTTTCAGTGGCCAATGAACCTACTTTTAGCCTAAGAAAAGTGGGTCTAAGATAAAGCTCTGTACCAAAAAAAAAAAAAAAAAAAAAAAAAAAAAAAAAAAAAAAAAATTGGTAGTTCATTGTTGATTGCTTAATGGAAAAACAAGTAATTGATTAGTAATTGATAAATAATGATATTAAGCTACATCAGAGGTTGAATACTATTCGCATACCTCTCAAGAAATATAAAACCTCAAGGAATCCCAAAATTTATTATTTTCCTGAGCTAGAGGTGGTCTGCACCCCACCAGCTTTCTGTCTTTTGACATTGCCTACCAAATGTATTAGGTGGGGGACATCTGGTGAGTCATCAGAACTTTTCTATTCAATTACTGTTCCGATGTTACCTATTATATATTCTTTCTAAAGTTAGATAAACTTATGGGGAGTAAACCCTATTGTGTCTCATGCATCTGATCTTCAATTTCAACCTAAGATTTTTATTGCTAGCAGAGCAGAGTATGCAGGGCCTCATCATTCAATTTCTCCTCAATATATATATATATATATATATATATATATTTTTTTTTTTTTTTTGAGACGGAGTCTCGCTCTGTCGCCCGGGCTGGAGTGCAGTGGCCAGTTCTCAGCTCATTGCAAGCTCCACCTCCCGGGTTTATGCCATTCTCCTGCCTCAGCCTCCGAGTAGCTGGGACTACAGGCGCCCGCCACCTCGCCCTGCTAGTTTTTTGTATTTTTTAGTAGAGACGGGGTTTCACCGTGTTAGCCCAGATGGTCTCGATCTCCTGACCTCGTGATCCGCCCGTCTCGGCCTCCCAAAGTGCTGGGATTACAGGCTTGAGCCACCGTGCCCGGCCAATTCTCCTCAATATTATAGTTGGCTAGGATATTTTTGTCCAAAAAAAATGACAGAGATCTGTAGAGAAAGAGGACATATTCTGATTTACAATTTATAAAATCTAAACTAACTAAAAATGACTAAGATGTTTCAAACAATTGTTTTCAACAATCTAGATATTAAATAAGGAAGTGCAGATTATCCTTAAAATATGAGAAAGAAACAAATTCAGCCCTGGAAATACCCAGCTAACTACCTTATTTCCTTCAGTGAAGTACTAGCTTACTACATTTGAAGAGATTTCATGTGGCAGTGCAGGAATGACAATGAAGCAAAGTCTGCCAACTTACTGATTGAGAAGACAGAACTGAGAATGTGGAGACACCAAGGTGTCTATGGTTTGTAGTACAGAATATTGGAGAGGAGAAAAAGAATTCCAGAGATCTGCAGAGTGCCCTCGAATATTCAGGTAATTACTGCTCAATGCACGCATGCGAGGCAGGCTTAAGATAATATCAAAAGATAGGAGACAATAGTGCCTGACTCTCAAACAGATCTAAGAAAAATGTCTCTTTTCACTAGTAAGAATGGAAAGTCACATGATCCAGGGCACCAAAAAGCCCACCAAGTACAAAAACATGAGTAAAATCACACTAAGGCACATTATAATCAAAGTTCTTATAATAGTAATAGAGAGAGTGTTTAAAAGTCACCAGAGATAAAAGATATTATATGTACAGAGGATCAAAGATAAGGATTACAGCAGGTTTCTTATATTAAACAATGCATATGAAAAGATTTTAGGGAAACATCTTCTAAGTATTTGAAAGAAAAAATATTATCAATCTAGAATTTTATATTCATTGAAAGTGTCATTCAGAAAGAAGTCGAAATGAAAACTCTTCTGATATGCAGAAACCAAGAGAATACCAAATCAAGAACCCTACATTATAAGAGATATTGAAGTACTTCAGGAAAATGGAAAGTAATAATAAGAGGAAATGTAAATCTACACAAAGCAACAGAGAACTCAAGTAAAATAATTAAATAGGTAAATTTATAACATTAAAGAAATTATTTTTAACAGCTAATCAACTCTTTAAGTAAAAATAGTAAAAATGTGTGGTAGAATTTACAATACAGAAAATAAAATGAATAACAACATCACAGAAGTTGAGTTTTTCATAAAGGCTTTATCAGTTTACATTCTCATCTATAGTCTGTGAAGCTTTCCTTTTCTCCACATTATTCTTCAACACTTATTTGCATTTGAAGAAAATAATGGCCATTTTAACATGTGTGAGGTGTTATCTCATTGTAGTTTTCATTTGCATTTCCCTGATAATTATTGATGTTTGATCACTTTTTTATATTTCTGTTGGTCATCTATGGCTTCTTTAAAGAAATGTCTGTTCAGATCTTTGCTCATTTTTTAACTGGGTTAATTGTTTTATTTTGTTGTTTTGCTGTTGAATTGCAAGAATTGCTTATGTATTTTAGATATTAACCCTTACCAAATGCACGGTTTGCAAATGTTTTCTCCATTCTATAGGTTATTTTTTCATTTTGTTGGTTGCTTTATTTGCTATGTAGAAAATTTTTAGTTTAAGGCAATCCCATTTGTTTTTCTTTTGTTGCTCATGCTTTTGGTATTATATCCAAAAAAAAAAAAAAAAAAAAAAAATACTGCCAAGACCAAACTTCCAGATAAAAACATAGGGGAAAAGCTCCTTGATGATAAGATTTGTTAGGAAAAACTGGAGATCAATGTGAAATGAAAACAAATTCTGACCAAAATGATAGGGCTACTTTCTCCAAAGGCCTGAAGTACAATATGCTATAAAATGACCCTATTTAATCCTTGGAATTTCCAGTCCCCACAAGTAACTTATCTTAGATAAAGGACTTTATATCTTAATATTACCACTACTAGTGTGATTTAATTTATTTTGCTTGTACACAATGAGCTTTTCTGTTGTGGAAAATTTTTACAAAGGGACTAAAACAGGGCAATTATCAAACTAAAAGGGACTTAATAAATACTGTATTACTGGGTAGAAACCAGGACTGGAACTGTAAACTCTTATGACACAGAGATATTGACAACAGAGTGTCCTGGGTCAACATTATAGAAATGTGTAATTCAGTTGCGAACATGATGGAATAACATAATACAAGATATACCAGTAGGAACAAAATTAGAAGATAACTGGTAAAGAATTTGAAATAGAAAAGCCAGGAAATAAACCCTGTTTCAACAGAACATAGGTAAAGATTCATCACAACCCTTCACCTTTTTTTTTTTTTTTTTTTTTTGAGACGGGGTCTCCCTCTGTCACCAGGCTGGAGTACAGTGGTGTGATCTCAGCTCATTGCAACCTCTGCCTCCTGGGTTCAAGCAATTCTCCTGCCTCAGCCTCCCAAGTAGCTAGGCGTGTGCCACCATGACCAGCTAATTTTTTGTGTTTTTAGTAGGGATGTGGTTTCACCATGTTAGCCAGGATGGTCTCGATCTCCTGAACTTGTGATCTGCCCGCCTTGGCCTCCCAAAGTTCTGGGATTATAGGCATGAGCCACCGCGCCTGGCCAAACCTTCACTTTTAAACACAACTAATGGCTGTTCAACAGCTGCAGGACATACTTAATAGTACTGAGGAATACGACTATACCTGCTTGGGAGAATAATTGGATATTGAGCATTGTAATATCTACAGTGAGATGAAAAATAATTTGAAATCAGAGACTTTTAGTTTCAAAATGACAGTGTAGAAGCAAGCTGGCTTCACTCCCCCACCTCAGAAAACTGAAATCAAATTATATCACCAAGATTACCTTCAGCAATATCCTATAACTCAAATATAGGATCAAACAGTTCCTGGGGCCACAGAGAAGAGAAAAAACTCCAAGCAGATGGTAAGAGAATTAGACTTCCATATCCATGACTCGCCTTTCTCTCTCTTCTATTGGGCAGTAAGCATATAAAAAGTTTCCACTCAATTCATAGTTTCTTTTATTTGTAATCAGCTTTTGAGTTCTGGGGTACATGTGCAAGATGTGCAGGTTTGTTATATAGGTAAACGTGCACCATGGTGGTTTGTGCTGCACAGATTAACCCATCACCTAGGTATTAAGCCCAGCATTCATTAGCTATTCTTTCTAATGCTCTCCCTCACCCCACCCCCACCTGGCAGGCCCCAGTATGTGTTGTTTTCCCCACCATGTGTCCATGTGTTCCCCTTTTTCAGTTCCCACTTACAAGTGAGAACATTTGCTGTTTGGTTTTCTGTTCCTGTGTTAGTTTGCTGAGGATAATGGCTTCCAGCTCCATCATGTCCCTGCAAAGGACATGATCTCATTCCTTTTTATGGCTGCATAGTATTCCATGGTGTATGTGTACCATATTTGCTTTATCCAGTCTATTGTTGATGAACATTTGAATTGATTACATGTCTTTGCTATTGTGAATAGTGCTGCAATGAACATACATGTGCGTGTATCTTTGTAATAGAATGATTTATATTCCTTTGGGTACATACCAAGTAATGGGATTGCTGGGTCAAATGGTATTTTTGTAACTAGATCTTTGATGAATCATCACACTGTTTTCCATAATAGTTGAACGAATTTACATTCCTACCAACAGTGTAAAAGTGTTCCTTTTTCTCCGGAACCTCTCCAGAACCTTTTATTTCTTGACTTTTATTATTATTATTATTATTATTATTATTATTATTTTGAGATGGAATCTCACACTGTCACCTGGGCTGGAATGCAATGGCATGATCTCGGCTTACTGCAACCTCCACCTCCTGGGTTCAAGCAATTCTCCTGCCTCAGCCTCCTGAATAGTTGGGATAACAGACGTCTGCTACCATGCCCAGCTAATTTTTATATTTTTAGTACAGACAGGGTTTCTCTATATTGGCCAGGCTTGTCTTGAACTCCTGACCTCGTGATCCATCCACCTCAGCCTCCCAAAGTGCTAGGATTACAGATGTGAGCCGCCATGCCCGGCCTATTTCTTTACTTTTTAATAATCACCATTCTGACTGGTGTGAGATGGCATCACGTGGTGGTTTTGATTTGCATTTCCTCTTATGATCAGTGATGTTGAGCTTTTTTTCATATGTTTGCTGGCTGCATGAATGTGTTCTTTTGAGAAGTGTCTATTCATGTCCTTTGCCCACCTTATAATAGGATTGTTTGTTTTTTTCTTGTAGATTTGTTTAAGTTCCTTGTAGACTGGATATTACACCTTTGTCAGATGCCTAGATTGGAAAAATTGAGATTAAGGTGGAAATCCAGTTTCCTCATCATGTTGGGTTCCCTGGAAAGATAACTGTTCCTGCTTCAATGTATGGGAAAAATCCAAGGACCTGAAAGGAAAAATATCCTTTCAGTTTTCAGCAACGGATAGCCAGAGAAAAATGGGGGAGGCAGGACTGATTGCTCTGCTCTGCTCTGTAACTTGGCTAAAGGAGATGCCACATCAGAGTATTGTTTTTAAAAGCAGCGAAAGTAAAAAGCAAGTAACATATAAATAAGTTCTTATTCATCTGGTAACAGATTTCTCAATGGAAACCATACAGGCCTGGAGGGAATGAGATAGCGTTTTAAAAATGCTGAAAGAAAAACAAAAAACAAAAACAAAACAAAACGAAACTGCTATCCAGGATTACTGGACCTATTAAAACTATCCTTCAAACATGAAGAGGAGACAGAATTTTTCCCAAACAGGTGTGGGGAGATCCATCTTTACAAGAAATGCTAAAGGGAATTCTTCAATCTGAAAAAAAAATTAATATGCAAAACATTTAAAGGTATAAAACCTACTGGTAAAATTAAGTATGGGAACAAATCCAGAATATTCTAATATTGCAATTCAATTCTAAAATTACAATCTCATAACTCTAGTATGAAGCTCAAAAGATCAATCTATCAAAAATAGTAATATCTGCAACAATTTGTTAAGTGATAGACAATATAAAAATATGTATATTGAGACCACATAAATTAAAAATATGGGGGGATGGAATTAAAGTGTAGAGTTTTTTTTTTTTTTCCTTTTTTCTCTGTTTCTAATTTTGAATCTAAGGTAAGTAATATCTGTTTAAAATAACATTATATATATCAGAGGTATCAATAAAAAATTTATTAATGTAAAATGGCTGATTGTATTATAGATAAAAGAACTAAAGTCTATCATTTGAAGGTTGAAATGTTATTAATGCATATACAGTTTTTTTCCTATAATGGAATATGTTACATGCATGCTTAACATTCAACGAAATTTAATCAACTTCAATTCAAATGTCACTGTTGACATTGACAGACATAAAAAAAAGTGTAGTTGTATGAGTTTGTCCCCAAGGTTTGGAACAAACTAAAACTTGTTCCTAACAATTTAACAGTTCTATGTGTACCTTCCAATAGGCATACCATAATGAACTTTCATTATGGATAATGGGGTTAGTGGAATATGTCTGTCTTATATTGGAAACGTTATTTCAAATATGGGAATATTTCTGTTTAATGTGTAAGATTAAGAAAATATTACAGAATTATTAGAATATATATCATTGCAAAACATTTTTGAATTAACAATTTTAGATTACCAAGCTCCACATGTTGATGATAAATTACATGTACTGGAAAACCTAATTGGGAAAATCTAAAAGGAGAACTGAAGAAGAGGTTGCAAATTGCAAAGCACTTAGAAAAATATACTACTGAAGGTAATCAACTCTTTGTAAGTCTATTTACATGAAGAAGAATTCTTACATATAGCTAATCAAGAATCTACTTATGTATCACTGGTAATATAATCAAAGGCTATTTACCTAATATTCTTTGAAAATTTTTATATTATCTTAATACTAATCGTTGCTTTATTATGTATATTTTGTTGAAATTGTTGATTATGTAGAAAATTAAGAACAGCTCAGAGAGAAATTAGCACTGCAATGAAAATTTATAGAAAATATGAAACTGTAAATTGATATCAAGAGGAAGAATCATTGTGTGGAAAATGAGCTTAATCTAATCTTACTGAGGAATTGCAAAGGAAGTGGCAAAACATATGTGCTAGGTACACTGTCAGGGGAAACCATAGGAGGTACTATTGAAGAATTTTGAAGAACACAAGGTCAGAAACAATAAATTGTCAATAACAGGATATTAGAATAAAGTCAATGTAACTACAAATATAAATTGAATGTCTGTTGATTGTTTCCTAAAAGTAAGATTATGTCTTACAGCTGTAGCTTTAATTCCATATGCATTGAGCTGGAAAAGGTAGCCTTGTAGCCAGTTTTTTACTGCAATAGTTTGCTAAGGCTACCATAACAAAGTACCATGAGCTCGGTTAACGAGAACAATCAAAATTTATGTTACAGAAATGAGCCGAAAGGACATGAGCTCTGATAGAGAATTTGTTCCATTTCTCTCTCTCAGCTTCTGAACATTTGTTGACCGTCTTTGGCGTTCATTGGTTTGTAGGTGCATCAACCTCATCTCTGCTTTCATGTTTACACGATGTTTTGCCTGTGTTTGTCTCTGTGACCAAATTTATCCTCTGCATGAGGACACCAGTCACCTCTAGATATTTAATCAAGAGAAATGAAAGCATTGTCCATATACAAACTACATAGACCTATTTCACTTATTATACTTGCTATATTCGTAATTGTACAAAACTGGAAACAACCCACATGTATATACATACACTCATACACAGACATAAGCACAATGGGGAGTACTGTTTAATGAAAATGAATTAACTATTATTACATGCTACAATGTGAATGAATCTCAGAATAATTATGCTGAATGAAAGAAACCAGACACAAAGGTGATTTCTTAATTTATGTCATAAATTATTTTTGTAATTTAATCTATAGTTTAAATTGAACTATAGATTGAAAATTAATCTATAGTGATAGTAAGCAGATCAGTAGTTACCAGAGAGTTGGGATGATGAATGGAGGATATTTGACAGGATATTCATGTATCAAAAACACATCAAATTATACTCTTCAAATATGTGTAGTTTATCTTATGTCATTTATATTTCTGCAGTCCATGAATAAATTAATAATAATAAAATTAACAATATAGATTAATCATATATCATTAACAAAATTCATAATAAAGCACATTATGACATTTAAAAAGACAAGTAAATCAGATATAATTTATTTTTAATAAAAGAGACTAGGAGTTTGAGCCACCAATTACTATCAATTTTTAAATCTTTCTATAACTATTAGTAATTTTACTTATTATTACTGTTTTGTTTTTATTTATGTATTTATTCAGATTTATTTTTATTAGTTGTAATCTTATTTTTTCCTGTACAAACATACTTGCTACATTTTAGAATAACACTTTTTGTTTTTTTAAGATAAATAATCTAGTTTGTTTCTACGTTCTTCACTTTTTAAATGTTTTAAAAAATTTTAATTTTTTTTTCTCGAGGTTAGTCATCCTTGGCTATATTTTTTAATTTGTGAGTAAAATTTCAATATAAATATGATGTATAACACGATGGTGTGATATATGCATAAACTGCGGAGGTTTTAACATTTGCATTACCTCACATACTTTTTTGTAGGGAGAACACTTAAAAATCTACTCACCTAGCACTTTTCAAGTATATACAATGTTGTTATTAATGATAAGAACCATGATGTAAAATAGATCCCTTGAACTTACTCCTCCTAGCTGAAATGTTGTGTCCTTTGACTATCTCCCCAATCCCCTCAATCCCCAATCTCTTGTACACTATTTGACACTCTGTTTCTGTGAGTTCAACTTATTTAGATTCCACACATAAGTGAGATCACCTAGTCTTTCTGTGCCTGGCTTATTTTATTCTACTTAATGTCCTCCAAGTCCCTCTATATTGTTACAGATTATAGGATTTCCTTCTTTGTAAATGGCATACTGGATATATGTACATGTATATACATGTACATATATGTATGTATATACACACACAATAGAATATACATACACATACATATGTATGTGTATATATATACACACAATAGAATAATATCCAGTATGCCAATAGTATGTATACATATATGCATACATATATGTATGCATATATGTATATACACACACACACACACATATATATATATAACATGTTCTTTATCCATTTATGTATTGATGGACATTGGTTGATTCCATATCTTTTCTATTGTGAATAATGTGGCAATGAACATGAAACTACAGATATCTCTTCAACATACTGATTTCATATATTTTGGGTGTATACCCAGTAGTCAGATAACTAGGTCATAAGGTATTTCTATTTCTAATTTTTTAGGAAGCCCCATAATGTTTTCCAAAACAGCTGTATTGAATTACCCTCTTACCTACTGTGTACCAGGTTTCCATATTCTTCATAGTCTCACCAAGAGTTATCTTTCATTTTGTTCCACAGGGCCAACACAGTTTAACAGATGTACAGTGTATCTCATTCTGATTTTAATTTATATGTCCCTGATGATTATTATGTTGATCACTTTTTTCTTTTTTTTTTTTTTTGAGACGGAGTCTCACTCTGTCGCCCAGGCTGGAGTGCAGTGGCCGGATCTCAGCTCACTGCAAGCTCCGCCTCCCGGGTTCCCGCCATTCTCCTGCCTCAGCTTCCCGAGTAGCTGGGACTACAGGCGCCCGCCACCTCGCCCGGCTAGTTTTTTGTATTTTTAGTAGAGACGGGGTTTCAGCGTGTTAGCCAGGATGGTCTCGATCTCCTGACCTCGTGATCTGCCCGTCTCGGCCTCCCAAAGTGCTGGGATTACAGGCTTGAGCCACCGCGCCCGGCTGATCACTTTTTTCATATACTTTTTGGCCATTCAGTCTTCTTTTGAGAAATATCTATTGAGGTCTTTTGACTATTTTTAAAGTAGGTTATTTGTTTGCTTACTATTGAGTTGTTTGAGGTCCCTATATATTTCCAATATTAACCCTTTATCAGATGTACGGTTTGCAAATACATTCTCCTATTATGTCTCTTCGCTGTGTTGATTATTTCCTTTGCTGTACAAGACTTTTTAGTTTGAAGTAATACAATTTTTTTCTATTTTTACCTTTGTTGTTTGTGCTTTTGGGGTCATATCCAAAACCTCCTTGCGCAGATCAATGTCACAGAGATTTTTTTTCTGTTTTCTCCTAGTAGTTTCACAGTTGCAGGTTTTATTAAAGTCTTTAACCCATTTTATGTAAGCTTTATAATGTGGTATGATGATGAGAGCTTAATTTCATTCTTTTGTATGTGTATATTGAAGTTTCACAGTATCATTGATTGGAGAGAGTCTTCTTTCCCAATCGAGGTTCTGGCATCTTCATTGAAAATCAATTAACCATAAATGTGTAGACTTATTTCTGGGTTTTGTGTTCAGTGTCATGGGTCTTTGTGTCTGTTTCTATGCCAGCCCTATAGATAGCATACTTGGTTTCTTTGTATTTAATTATTTTCATTTTTGTTGTTGTTGTTGTTGTTGTTGTTGTTTTTAGACGGAGTTTCACTCTTGTTGCCCAGGCTGGAGTGCAATGGTGGAATCTCAGCTCACTGCAACTTCTGCCTTCCGGGTTCAAGTGATTCTCGTGCCTCAGCTTTCCGAGTAGCTGGAATTACAGGCATGCTGCCACCACGCCCGGCTAATTTTGTGTTTTTGGTAGAGACAGGGTTTCTCCATGTTGTTCAGGCTGGTCTCAAACTCCTGACCTCAGTTGATCCACCTGCCTTGGCCTCCCAAAGTGCTGGGATTACAGGAGTGAGCCACTGCACCCAGCCCATTGTGTATTTTTAAGGGCTTTACATATTAATATTTTTGAAATATTTCTCTAAATACATTATGTTTGATAATATTCATATTGAATATTGGAGATCGAAATGCCCTTACTTCTCCAAGAGGCTGTGGTCCTATGTCTGAGAACAAAACAAAAGTTTTCTCAAATAAAAAAAATGGATGGAAATTATGCCTTTATTATTAATTGTATATTCAAAAATTAAATAATGTATTACTTTCCTGGAGCTTCATTACCATCTACCACTTAGAACACAAGTCGTTTTTAAAATTTTGCATCAGTAAACTCAGTAATGCTCATGAATATGGAAAACAAAGTTAAGCATTATAATACAATGAAGATCAATACCATATTATCATTTCTGAGAAAACAGCTTTGCTAAAGAAAAGGTTTTCTGGAAGTAAGTTTGCAATACATATTTAACATTACAATATTTTGCCCATATTTTGTGGTTATCAATGATGAGTTATCAACAGAAACAAGCATCCTATATACCAACAATGACTTGAGTAAAATAGTTATGAAAAATCAAGCATAGAATGACACTAATAAAATGTTGCTCCATAAAAATGTATTCATTCTGATTAGATACACACACATACACACACACAGAGTGGTTTCTTTCACCAACACAAACTAGAGAGAGGTCCAATTCCTTCTAGAAAGAAAAAATAAATTTTAATTTATTCTATTTTATAACAAATTTTTAGAATAATGTAATAGTTTAATAGTTAACTCTAATGACAGCATCTAAATGTTTTCCCACTATCAACCTAGGAATGTAACTATTAACTTGTGATTTTTGTTATTTATTAAAAATATTAAATTTGTCACAATGCTCATTTTTGCTTCACATAATCTCAAATTCTTAGTGAAAATCCCTTTGAGGTAGCTCATAGATACTCTTTCTTGATATTTATGTTCTTTTTTCCTACCCTAACACAATGTATTTGCCAGTGACCTGGAATCAGTCACTACTCCAAAGGCCCCTAGTTGTTTTTTTTTTTTTTATTGAAATGAAAATCTGTAGCTTAAGTGTGAATACTACTACTAAAACTTGTCAATTCCAGTATATATAGATAGATAGATATAGATATGAATGTAGCTGTTACTATGGATTTGGATATGAATATAGACATGACATATACACATATGTATATATATTCATATATATATAGCAGTGAAATATAGATATAATAAGCAAATATAAATTTATAATTAATTATATACTAAAATAAAAGTATATATGCATATATCTATCAGGGGAACCAGCCCCCAATATTTCAACATAGGTTCTTTTCTATTTTCCCTAAGTGTCGGCTGGTCTGAGAAATAAGGAGGAAGAGTACAAAAGAGAGAAATTTTACAGCTGGACATCCAGGGGTGACATCATCTATTGGTAGGTTCCGTGATGCCCCCTAAGCCACAAAACCAGCTAGTTTTTATTGGGGATTTCAAAAGGGGAGCGGGGTAGAAACAGGGAGAAAGTCACAAAGATCATGTACTTCAAAGAACAATAAAAGATCACAAGGGCAGAAGAGCAGAGCAAGATCACAAGGCCAGGGTGAAATTAGAATTACTGATGAGGTTCCATGTCCTGCTGGGCAAGTATTGCCTTGATAAACATCTTAACAGGAAACAGGGTTCAAGAGTAGACAACCGGTCTGACTAGAATTCGCCAGGCTGGAAGTTCCTAATCCTAGCAAGCCTGAGGGCTCTGCAGGAGACCAGGGTGTATTTCATCCCTTATCTTCTATTGCATAAGAGTGGCCGTCCATAGACCTCCCCTGGGAATGCATTCCTTCCCCAGGGTTATTCCTTGCTGGGAAAAAAAATTCAGCAACATTTCTCCTATTTGCTTTCTGCAAGAAGAGAAATATGACTCTGTTCTGCCCAGCCCCACAGGCAGTCAGACCTTGTAGTTACCTCCCTTTTCCTGAAAATCGCTGTTATCCTGTTCCTTTTTACGATGCCCAGATTTCACATTGTTCAAACACACATGTTTTACAAACAATTTGTGCAGTTAGCGCAATCATCACAGGATACTGAGGTGACATACATCCTCAGTTTACGAAGATGACTGGATTAAGAGACTAAAGTAAAAACAGGCATAAGAAACTATAAGAGTATTGATTAGGGAAGTGATAAGTCCATGAAATCTTCACAATTTGTGCTCAGAGATTGCAGTAAAGACAGGCATATGAAATTATAAAAGTATTAATTTGGGGAACTAATAAATGTTCATGAAATCTTCACAATTTATATTCTTCTTCCACAGCTTCAGCCAGTTCCTCCATTCAGAGTTCCTGACTTCCCACAACGTATATCCATGCATAGATTACCAATCTGTATTATACTTGTTTATCTTATATCTATTTGCTACAATATCATATGTATGTGTGCATACACATGTAGACATACAAACACACAAAAGGTGACATGAAATATATAATACTCTGCCCCGGCTGCTTTTTTTTTTTTTTGGTCAGGGTCTCACTGTCTCCCAGGCTGGAGTGCAGTGGTGTGATCTGGGTTCACTGCAGCCTCGACCTCCCAGGGTCAAATGATCTTCCCATCTCAGATCCCTAAGTGGCTGGACTAGAGTTGTGCACCATCAACCCCTCTAGTTTTTGCATTTTTTTGAGGAGGGGTGTTTTGCCATATTGCCCAGGCTGTTCTCGAACTTGTAGACTGAAACGATCCTCCTGTGTTGACCTCCCAAAGAGTTGGAATTGCAGTCTTTAGCCACCACGACTGGTTTGCTTTTAGCTTTTTTCACAAAACGATATATCTTAGAGATCATATTCTTGTACTACATAGGGCTTTACTCACTTTTTTAGGTGTACATGGAACTTCATTGAGTGGATATACCACAGAGCGTTCAACATCCCTCATTAATAGACATGGATACTTTTCAGATTGTTAATGTAAAAATAATGTCATTATGACTAACTTTTGGCATGCACTGTTTTGTACTTGTTAAGATATATATATATATATATATATTTCTAGATGTAGTAAGTGCATGTGTAACTTTGTAATTTACTGACAAATCAACTTTCACAGTATTATGTCATCTTGAACTTTAGCCAGCAATATATGAGAGTCTGTTTTTAATATACCCATGCCAACAGTTTATGTATTCAAGCTTTTAGATTTGTTTCCTAATCAAATATTGGAGAATTGATATTTCAGTTTAGTTTACTTTTTAGTTATAGTAAGGATGACCATGCTTTCAAATGTTTAAGGGCTATTTACAAAAGTTAAATCACAGTAAAAGATAAAGCTATTTTAAAAATTAATATGTTTTAGAAATTAAGTAATTCATAATTGGAAAACATTTTCTGTAAATTATTAGAAAATGAAAACAATGTTCAAGCTATTGAAAAGTAACAGTTTTATCATCATTATGGAATTTACTTTTAGGCCATTTATTGTCAGAGCTCTTAAAACTTATTGTTGGAAAATACTTCAAAGATCATCTCTTTCTTGATTCCTATGCTGGCTTCCCGTAAGAGCCACCATGGAAAATGTAAGAAACACCAGTGTCAGGGACTTGCCACAGAAAATTTTTATAAAACACTCTGGGATGTTTTATAATTGACATGTAGTGATTACATGTATTTAAAGGCCATTATAAATTAAATTTTGAATACACTACACCCACACACACTACGCTTAATGTTGCCATAGTACATAATTTTTTATTCTTTGACTTTTAACCTTTCTACATCTTTATATTTAAAATATATCTGTAATTAACATCATATATTTAAGTTCTCTATTTGTTCTAATTGTTCTCTGTTTTTCTTTTATTTTTTGCTTCTTTTTTATTTCTACTTATCTTCTTTAAGGTCAACCTAATTTATTTTACTATGCCATTATTTCTCTTCTACTGGCTGTTAAACTTTTTATATTTTTATCTAATAGTTGATGTGGAGAATACACTATGCATTCTTAACTTACTAGGTCCTCCTTAAGTCAGTCTTGCAAAACTTCAAACAATTTGTATCAGACAATGATAAGAAGTTTCTTTTATACCCCTAGCTGTACTTTGTCAGTTTTCTTCTAGCAATGCTAGAAGCCCTATAATACATCCTTATATTTTTTGGCTTTGAATATTAAATTGACTATTAGCTGATTTTTAAAAAAAAAGATAAATATTTTTTGAGAATCATCCACATACCATTTTTGGTAGTGTTTCATGCTGAAGAACTTAATTTGCATATGGTCTAACTTCAATTCAGCATAAAAAATTTTCTCTATCATTTCTTACATTATATTCTCAGATTTCACTTGAGATGGTCTGTATTTAATCCTCAATTCTGAAAGATAATTTTACTGTATTTAGAATTCTAGGTTGATGGTGTTTTTTTTTTTCTACACATACAAATGTTGATTATCTTTTGCACTCTTTTATAGTAAAAAGTCAGTCATCAATATTAATACCAATCTGCTATATGTAATGTCTTTTTTCTTTAGCTGTTTTTAATTACTCTGTATATTTTTCATCATTTAAATATAATATTCCTAGTTACACTTTTATTTATATTTATTATTCTACTTGCAGGCTGTGATTTCTCAATAGGTGGTTGAGTTATTGTTTGTTGTTTCTCTATACTACCTTACTCTTGTTTTCTTCTCTGGGCTTTAGTTTGAACAATTTCTGTTGCCTTATCTTTATTCCTGTTGATCTTCTTTTCTACTATGTCCACTCCACTGTTTATCCAATTCACTGAGGTGGTGGTATGTGTGTGTGTTTCTGTGTGTGTTTGGTATTGTATTTCTCACTTCTGAGATGTCCATTATATACTCCCATTAAAATGTCCATAAATCTGAAATTTCCCATCTGCTGACTCATGTCAATTATTTCATAACATGCCCTAACATATTTATCATAGTAAATTTAAATTCCGTGTTGGCTAATTGCAATAGCCTGGTCATTTTGGATCTCCTTATACTGACTGTATATTCCTTGATATAGGTCACAGTTTCCCTATAATTTCATGTGTCTATCAATTTTATTACAAATGGAAAATTGTCAATCATATGTTGTTAGAAAATTTAGAATGCTTTTATCTTTTTCCTAGAAGTGTCGAATTTTGTTCTTGCAAGCAGATAAATGGCTGCAAGATAAAAACAGTTATTTATGTTACAAATAACTGTTTTTAGCATGTAATGTGAGTTTTGTCCTTGATCCTTGGTTGTAATCCCAGTTTCTGATATTTGGTCTTTTTGAAGTTTTAATCACAAATCTTAGGTACTTATTATAAAGTTCTCTTAAATTGTCAGGATTACGTTATCAAATTCTATCACTAGTGCTACACAGCTGTTGAAATTTCTGCTAAGGAGTTTTAGTTTTCTAACAATAGTATTTGCCCAATTTTCTTGGAGCCTTTCCCTGTAAGATTATGGTTCAGATGTCGACAAGGGTGTGCAATTTGTTACTATGCAGATTCTGGGACTTCCACCTTTGTGGCTCTACTTTCCAATTAATCAGTGCACCCTCAAAATCCAGTCTCTGATGCTCAGTCTTAGTGAGTGTTGCTTTCTGCTTGAGCCTTATCTCTGAAACACTCTGAAAATAGGAGAATGCTTTCAGAAAAAGCTGCATGAATGTGGATTTCACCCATAACGTTTACCTTCTCTCAAGAGTCATATTCCCTCCAGGGTCTGCTGCTTATGGTCCCCCTCTGGTGCCTTCAGAAACATGTTTTTGTTTTATGTTCTTTTATTTTTCACTTTTTAGTTTTGGGTTTATAATTGTTATCATCAAAATGTTAGTCCAATGACAGTTATTCCACCATAACTATAAACTGGAACCCAAAGTCATTTTATTCACTATACCACTACTTCACTTTTTAACAGACAACATTTTACAACCTCTAAACACATTTTACCGGGAAGGTTTCAAATTAACAAGGGTGAAAATTGGCCAGGCACAATGGCTCACATGTGTAATCCCAGTACTTTGGGAGGCTGAGGTGGATGAATCACTTGAGGTCATGAGTTTGAGACCAGCCTGGCCAACATGGTGAAACTCCATTTCTACTAAAAATACAAAAATTAGCATGGTGTGGTAGTGCACACCTGTTGTTCCAGCTACTTGGGAGGCTGAGGCAGGAGAATCGCTTCAACTTGTGAGGCTGAGGTTGTAGTAAGCCTTGATCCCACCACTGCACTCCAGGGCAACAGAGTGAGACTCTGTCTCAAATACATGAATAAATAAATACACAAACAAAAACATCTACACGTTTCTGAAAAAGGATATTTACTTTTTGGCTGTAGTCTTCTTGAGATGGAAATAATTCTTCTATAGACAGCAAAATAAGAACAAAGTACTAGTGTCAGATTATTCCATCACCAGAGAAAGCATACAAGTCCTTTGCCCTTTTTACAATTCTGTGGATTCCAGCACATGGAGAAGTGTGCAGATGGTTATGATAGTACCTGAGAAAATGACAAACTCCCTGATGGGGATGACAGTATAGAGCACAATAGAATAGAGAATAGAAAACTCCCTCCACCTTCCACTGCCCACTTTAGGCTCTCTGTAAAGCCTACTTCATTCATCTGGGACTCTAGAGAAAAAATCCTAGGGCAGCTCAGGTGATCCTTGAGGTTAAATTTTTACCAATTCAATAGAATGAGGGCTCAGTGTCAATTTTAATTTGTTTAAATTAAACAAATAAATTAATTTTATGCAGACATAATTTCCCTGATTGAGATTTAGAGTTAATAAAAATATCTGGAAGGGATGATACAGTGAGCATTCTAAAATATCTCAGCCTAAACGAACTAGATTGGCTGTATAAGAGCAAAGTTGTTGCGAGTTGTGGTTGTCCGCTGGGTATGTAGGTATGTATGTCACTGTTTTGGACTTGTACATTACACAGATAAATACCAGAAGCAAGAGGAAGAGCAAAAAGTGAATATAAGGAAACAACATCAGTTCTTAAGTAAAGACAATAGATGCAAACACTAGCCAGCTCTATATTTTTGTATTATTAGGGATAGGTAAGGTATAGTGGATAGGGTAAAGAGTAGGACAGTGGATGGGAGGAGATAAAGACACACATTTTAAGCTTTAGAATATTTTATACACCAAGAATGGTCATTAAGTAAAAAAATTCTATTTAAACTTTGTAATATACAAGTACATAGTTTGAAGAAATCTTTCAAGAACTCAAAATGCATCACACATCAATTCCAAAGCATTAGGAACAAACCAGGGAAGAAGAAGAAAGCTAAAGGCAAGTTTCGGTTGTTCATCTTCACTTAAGGGATAATTGAATATTAAAAAAGCAAAAATCAATCTAAGTCTGGCATTTATGTAACGTCTGAAAATTTGTATCTTTACCCCTGGAGGATTTGGTCATAATACTTTTTATCTTCAATTTCAGTAAAAAATGTAAGAATATTCTGCACTTAGGTTGAAATTTGACTTACGGTGCTTTCAAACTCTATGGTCCAAACCACTCATTAGGTAGTACATAAGAGAGAAATGTGATGCAATTTAGATGTAAAAATAACCACTTCTTGTGAAAAAAAAAAAAAAAGCTAGAAAAAGCTTGGCAAGTGAATTTCTTGTCTTAAGTGTTTTATTTTACGTTGAAATGTAATTTGATGCAGAAAGAGGAAATAAAATACATTCTTCTATGTCTCTGTGTTTCATAAAGATTTGGACAGTCTAGAGCTAATTTGCCTATTGAGGATACTGATGTTTGTGAATGCATGTTCTAGGATTTTATTAAGTAATTATAATTTATTTATTTTTTTATTTATTGTTACTTTGTAATCTAGTAGAAAACACTTAAGTCCAGAAGTATGGAGGATTTGCTTATAATTTTGGCTTACCAAAAATGAATTACATTACCTTAAATCATTTACTAATTTTTATACTCAGTATTTACTGAACACAGCTATATGCTGGTTAATTTCAAATTTTAATCTTATCTCATCATTAAAGTGTCAAATATTCGCTAAAGAAATGCGACCAGGTAACAGAAAAATAATAAGGGTTTCAGAACTGGAACAGAAGATACTGAAATAAAAGGAACACAAATAACTAAATTTTTATTGGAACCTAACTAAGTAAGCACATGTTAAAAAAAAAAAAGGCAAATGGGTTATCAAATTTGCCCAATGATTGTGAATTCATAAAAGGAATCAGAAATGCCAAAGAACAGAACAAAGGTGTGTGGTCATAATGGTGAAGAAAAAATATATATGTCCTAGGAAATTCTATTAAACAAGTCTCATTCCCCATGGCATGGCTGGTTTTGCTGTGCCTATTGTGGAACTGAATATGAGAACATATGCCATGTTTAATCACTCTGGAGCTGAACACACAGGCTAGTGGAACAGATATATACATTAAACAAATAATTACTATACATTGAGAAGAGTGCCATAACAGAATAATCAAACTATAATGAAAAGAGAGATAAGGAAAATGCCAGCCCTTAAATGCTAAAAGTAAATGAAACACCTAGGCTACCTTGTACATATATACTGTGTTGAAAATCATGGAGAAGTTAAAAAGCAAACCCTTTCCCAGAACTCCACACATGAAAGTGTGATCAGAATGAATGCATCTAATGACAAGACACCTAGAAAGTAAGTTCGGGTAGTCTGTGAAGGGTGGATAAAGGAACTTGTTGTCATACTCCTCTGATGACTCAGCTGTGACACATGCCAAATCCACTCCTTAAGGTAGTCATATCTTCTATATTGTTGGAGATCTCATCATGTATGTGCTAGAAATTGTCTGCACTGGATAGAAAGGACTCATTGGGGCAGAGGTGTTTCTAAACAGAGCGATCCATAGATGAGAGTCACTCCATTATTATCATAAATATGTTTGTATTACCAGCTGGTACTGACAAGGTTGACTCAACTTCCACACAGCTCCACCCTGCTGGAGAAAACCAAACTGTGATTCAACAGAATCTGGTAGCTTTGTAAACTCAAGCTCTGCCATCCACTTGCTTTCTTCTCAGCTTCCACTAACCATGATCTACTTGATCTATTCTGTGGGAAGGCACACAAACCTAATTTTAAAATTTTCATTTGACGTTGAATCTTTATGTCTGATACCTTACAAAAAAGGTATTTGTGCTTGAGTTATGTGTTTGTAGCCCTTGTTTCTGTTTCTGCACTGGTTGACTTGGGACCATTTCATCTCCCTAGTCTTTCTTGTCTATATCAAGATGCTGTTTCAATACATGTGAACGTCTTTGAAACATATAAAGTCCATCACAGAAATGCTATTAGTCTTTAAAGGACTAAGTTTTATATATCATCAGATTCTATGATGGATGATTCATAAAAACAACTAAAGAGTTTATATCTGTAGTGCGTCCAATGTATTTTTTGCCAGTGTACTACCGTTTCAAGAAAATGAGTTTTCAGTGTAGTGTCTCGTCATGATTTTTTTATTCCACACAAAGTGATAGGAAACATTCTTTAGTTCCTTCCCAACAGTTCTGAGAATAAGAAACAGCTTACAAGGCATAGATACATAGAAGTGCAGGGCTAAGCAAACACAGGGCAACACACAGACAAGCAGTCTATATATTTCAGAAAACATTGTGAAAATACGTAGATACATCCTGGAGGTGTGGCAAGAGAAGCTTATAATGAGCAAGGAAAAGAAGACAAAAGGGTTAGTTCTTCTCTTAATCTTTATTATAAAAATCTAAGAGAGATACATTATCCAGTGAAGCAGGAGGAATTAAATATTTTACTCAAGATTAAACAGCTGGTAACTGATTGACCTAAAGTATGAAGCCAGGTGTCTTTACTAACCACACTCAAATTCAATCCCAGGAAAGAAAACTTGGCAGAAACATCCTGAGGACAAAAGAGAATATCAATGGAACCATATGAAAAGGAATACAAACTAGTCTAGTGTAGAGACTTATCTTAGCCACATGTTGTAAGAGTTATTTCTGATTCTTAACAATGAGATAAAGGTTAGGAACTAAGATAATTCTGCCACATAAATTGTATTGCATATGCATGAAACTAAGATGATTCATCATTTCATGTATTTATGAGTAGGTTAATTATCCAGTAAAATTCACATAGTGTTTTTTCTTCTTTAGGTTTTAAATAATCTCACTCTTTTATTTTTATTTCAGAAATTTGTGAAGTAAAATAAAACCTGGATAAAATGGACTGATGGAGTCAACCTGGAAATCACAAGTATTCTGATGTTTATTGTTAGGTAAGCAGCTTTTTAAATAAGATGCTGCCTTAATATGTCTTTTTGCTTTCTCTCAGTGACTGTAACATATTACATAGTTACAAAGTTCTAAATGTTTTTTCTTCCCAAAAGTTCTTCGGAAAGTAGATATTAGAAAGTAGAAAATATTTCCCCATAGTAGTAATGTTATTAAGAGTGTTCATGATCTCAAGCCATCTTCCAAAATATTACTTAATAAAAAATGCAGCAATAAAACATAATAGAAAACAATTATTTTGCAGTATTACTAATTAGAAAAACAGAAAACAATAAAATATAAAAACTAATTTTAAATTTAACTTTGTGTTGATATGCAATGATTAGCAGTCCCTATTAAGAAGAGAAGGAGATGAAAGAAACATTGTTACATTTTTCTTAAGGAAACTTGGTGCATTTTCAAGGTCTTTTATTATTATTATTATTATTAATTATTGTATTTTCTAGATTCAAGTTTGAAATCTCTGAAAAACAATACTTCTCATTTTATGCTGCATTGTTATAGATTCTTATGTTTGAGACATTCACAGTATTTCAACACAATTATTGGACAGCTTCTGACAAGACTGAGGTTATTGAGTGATCCATGTTATTGCACTCAAAAACAAAAATAATGTTTAGCACCTGAAACAAAGACATAAAACTAGCTGAGAAAATATTCTTATATTCCATAATGAGCAGAGATAAATTATTTCAGTGCTAGAAGCTTTCTTGGCATCTGCTCCCAAATCTTTACTAATTAGAATAGCAAGTCAATTGTGGAAAGGGAAGCAGTAAAGCAGTAATGTTTGCAGCTTGAATTTTATCAGAAAAGAAACACAGATGATAGAGAGGAGTAAGTTGTCTCTTATCACTCAGCTTGTGAGAAAAACCTATTTCTACGAACAGACACTAAATAGCAATAACATTTGCAGATTAGACTCACAGATTTCTTTATTTCTGAATGCTAAAATTCCAAGGAGTTTGATATGGTTTGGCTGTGTCCCTACCCAAATCTCATCTTGAATTGTAGCTTCCAGAATTCCCACATGCTGTGGGAGGGACCCGGTGGAAGGTAATTGAATCATGGGGGTGGTTTCCCCCATACTGTTCTCGTGGTAGTGAATAAACCTTGCCAGATCTGATTGTTTTATAAAAGGAAAGCCTTTCACTTGGCTCTCATTCTCTCTCTTGTTTGCCGCCATGTAAAATATCCCTTGCTCTTCCGCCATGATTGTGAGGCCTCCCCAGACACGTAGAACTGTGAGTTCAGTAAATCTCTTTTTCTTTATAAATTACCCAGTCTTGGGTATGTCTTTATCAGCAGTGTGAAAAAGGACTAATACAGAGTTCTTTCTCCATAGGGATTTGGGACCAGTCTTCCTTTCCATGAATTACATCATGCTCTCATAGAACTGATAAATAATTTTTTTTATTTTAAAGTAGGTCCCATAAAGATCCAGAAGTAACAGGAGACTACTGACCTCTTTTTCATCTTCTCCTCTATTTATTAATAGACTAGGGCAAAGGTTTCACTTCGAAGCATCATGCCTCATTGAAAGGGTTACAGAGGGAAAGGCTCTGCTATACTCTGGGACTCCTATGACTGATGCTTCTATAGTTTTGTTTGCTTTTGTTTCTGTGCTAGCAGAACTATCATTCTTAGAAGAAACCCCAAATCAGATTATCTTTACCTCCTTTTGCTCACATGTCTCTCAGTTACACATTAAAATGGTTGATATTGGAACAAAATCAGTTGTGTGATAGCCTATACCATTTATTTAACTAGAAAACTACAGGTCCATAGATGCAGGGGAATGCTTTGTAAGTTTTCTTATCTCCTTCATCTCTTTGTTCAGAGGGGAAGGAACACTGGTGTAGGCCAGAAACACACACCTGCCATGATTGGGCAATGGGAGTGCAGGAAGATGCACAGAAACAAAGAGAGAAAACATTGAATTCTGTAGGTCAAGCACTCACCGAAGTATCATTCTTGTTGGAATCCCTCTCCTTATTGTGGTTGAAATGATCTATACGTCTGCATGCCTTTTTCTTTGAATGGACCCCTGCTTTGGGAATCCCAAAACTGAATCAAGAAGTTTCCTCAGGTAAAATAGGAAAAATAGGCCAATCTACTTGCACTTGTCTATTATCTAGGCAAATGTGACCCACGCCATCAGCCCATTTATTAATATTGTCAGTTCAGGGCTGAAATTTGGAGTATTTAGCTAGAATGTAAGTTTACTTGACCTTGTTTTCTCTGTGCAGCCCTTCCTTGGATAAATAGAAGTGGATATCATCATAAAGCATATCTTAGTGAGAACTGAACTGGGTGACTAGTTTGTCCCAGTTTGCACAAGACTTGCCTTGGTTTAACATTGGAACCCCTCAAACATAGGCAAACTGTATATTTGGTCATTGTAGGATCAAAGATCCTCTACACTATCCACCTGTCTTTTCCCTCTTCTTAGACCTAAGCAACAATTACTGTAGACACTTTAAAATATACATTGACTTCTGTTTCTGGATCAGGTAGTGTAAGCGTACTGTACCCTATTTTACCCACTAAGTATGACTAATTAAACTACACTAAAACATGTAAACCAACTAACAGAAGATCCCGAAGGTAGATAAAAGCAGATAGACTGGGTAAGAAGCTCAGGACTTATGGAACAACTCAACAGTGAGTCTATTAAGTAATTAATTAACTAATTGATTTTATTTTGCCTCATTTTCATCTTGCCCTAGTTACTGGAGCAAGCAGAATGTCTGAACTGCCAATTGAAAAAGACAAAAACACTCCCAAATAAACTTTCTCCATCCAGAGAACTAGAATCTTGTAAAACAGAACATTTTTTAATTTATTTGCTCTAACAGTAGAAAAGTGATGGTGCCGCATCCCATCCTTACTGGCATATAGATGTCAAACACTGCAGAATGAAGACTGGTGGACTCTGTGTGACCTATGCTGAGTGCCAGCAAAAAGATACAGCACTGTCCCCACTACCACTGGCAGCTAAGGCAGTTCTAAAGGTAAAGATCTCTCTTGACTCTTCCACCTCTCCAGCAGGTGAGTACCAGTAAAGAGAAACAGACTTAGGGTAGTCTT
This sequence comes from Rhinopithecus roxellana, assembly GCF_007565055.1. Classification (NCBI taxonomy): domain Eukaryota; kingdom Metazoa; phylum Chordata; class Mammalia; order Primates; family Cercopithecidae; genus Rhinopithecus; species Rhinopithecus roxellana. The sequence goes on along the minus strand of NC_044569.1, from coordinate 76,393,054 downwards.
TGACCTCTGAGATTCTCTCCTCAGCTTGGTCTATTCTGTTTTTGTTTGTGTTTGTTTGTCTATTCTGTCTATTTGTTTGTTTGTGTTTGTTTTTGAGATGAAGTCTCACTCTGCCACCCAGGCTGGAGTGCAGTGGCACGATCTCAGCTCATTGCAACCTCCGCCTGCAGGGTTCAAGCAATTCTTCTGTCTCAGCCTCCCTAGTAGCTGGGACTACAAGCGCACACCACCTCGCCTGGCTAATTTTTTTTTTTTTTTTTTTTTTTTGTATTTTTAGTAGAGATGGGGTTTCACCATACTGGCCAGGCTGGTCTCAAACTCCTGACCTTGTGATCTGCCTACCTCAGCCTCCCAAAGTGCTGGGATTGCAGGCGTGAGCCAACGTGCCCAGCGGTCTATTCTGTTTTTAATCCTTCTGCTTGTATTATGAATTTCTTGTAGTTAATTTTTCAGCTCTGCCATATCAGATTGGCTCTTTCTTAAAACAGTTATTTCGTCTTTCAGTTATTGTATTGTTTTATTGTATTCCTGAGATTCTTTGAATTGGGTTTTGACTTTCCCCTAAATTTCAATAATCTTTGTTGCTATCCGGATTTTGAATTCGATGGCTCTTGTTTCAGCCATTTCAGCCTGCTTAAGAACAATTACTGGAAGGTAGGGCAGACATTTGGAGATAAGAGACACTCTAGTTTTTTGAATTGTCAGAGTTCTCGCACTAGTGCTTTCTCATCTCTGTGGGCTAATATTTCCCTAATCTTTGAGGTTGCTGTCCTTTGCATGGGAGTATTATTGCTTTTATAATCTTTGAAGCCCTTGAGGGTTTGACTGTAGTATAAGTTGGGCTCAGTCAACTGGCTTCATTTCTGGGTTATTTGCGGGGGCAAGGCTCAGTTCAGCTTCCCTGTGTTGCATGCTATAACCCTGCGGGGTTGATACTAGGCCCACACTTTGGTTCTCTGGACCTTCAAAGTTAGAGGGTGTTGTGCTGGAGGGGCCAAGGAATTCCTGATCTAATGGGGAGCTGCTAGCAAAAGCACTTAATTGGGGTGGTTGTGGCAGGGACTGTGCATGGGTATGCCAGCAGCAGCAATAGCACAGTAGGGTATGCGCTCACTGGCAGGAGTAGGGCGGTGGCATCTGCACTTGCTTGTACTGGCAGTGGCAGGGCAGAGAGGTACACCTGCATACATGTGTCAGCAAAGTGCTAGGGGGAAGTCGTGAGTAAGCATGTGCCGATAAACCAATGGAGGAGGCTGCAGGTGTGTGCCTGCCATTTGAAGCTCTCTGATGGTTAGGTGGAGTGTCTTGGCAAAGGAACTATGGTAGCAGCTTTGGGACATGCCCTGTTTGGGCATTTGAGGCTGCACTGTCAGTGGGTGTGGCCAGGAAGGGGCACCAGGAGAGACTGACAGACAAGTGGGCACTTAGATCAGATTGGTCTTGTACCAAGGGCAAACCATTCATTTCTGTTCAGGTCCAACAGTCAACAAAGGTCAAAGCCACCTAGAGGAGCATGGTGAGCTTCACGGGACTCAGATCCCTGGCTGTCCTTCACTGCAGCTGTTTCTGTGCCAAACCCTAGGGGCTCTGTGCAGGCTAGAGTCCTTTCCTACAAACTCTCTCAGCAGCATTTCTTGTCAGATCACATATCTGTGTGCATCATGGGGTCTCATGCAGGTAGCATTCCACAATTCAGTGGTGAGAGTGGACCATTCCTTGCCTGCTTAACTCACCCTTTCCCCTGGAATTGCTGGGGACCAGGAATAACTCCTGGTGCTCCGTGCAGGCTTCCCAGTTTCCTCTCACTTCAACTCAGGTTCTATGTCCTCCCTCCTTCCACTCTCAATGCCTTCGTTTGAAAGTGTCTGCTTGGAGTATACCAGTCTTCTTGATGGTTTGGTCTCTTCATAGGACATGCTCTTGATGGCTGCCTCTAGTCAGCCATCTTGGCTCTTCTCCCTCCCAGTTTTTTTTTTTTAATTGCAGGAAAGGCACAAGATAAAATGTTACGTCTTAACAATTTTTAATTGTACAGTCCAATTATATTAAATTTATTCATGATGATATGCAACCATCATTACCATCTATCTCCAGATAGCAATTTATTCATCTTGTAAAACTGACACTTTATATCCATTAAACAATAACTCTATATATAATATATTTGGATATTTTTCTAGAGATCTTTCTACCATTGCATTTTTCTTCAGAAGACATACTTTGCATGATTTGAAACTTTTAAATGTGAGGCTTATTTTATAGCTCATAATATTATCTATCTATATAAATGTTCCATGTGCACTTGAAAATAATGTATATTCTGTTGTTATTGGGTGAAGTGTACTCTACTGATGGAAGTCATGCTGGAGAATGGCACCATTGATCTGTTTATATATTTACTACATTTTTATTTGTTTTATCAATGATTGACAGACCATGTCTTTGTCTATTTGGACTGCTTTAACAAAATACCTTAAACTGAGTGGCTTATTTATTCCTCACAGATTATTTCTCATAGTTCTGGAGGTTCAATATCAAAGCAGCTGCAGATTCAGTGTCTGGTGAGGGCAAACTTCCTGGGTCATAGATGGCCATCTTCTCCCTGTGGCAGAAGGGTCAAAGCAGCTCTCTAAACCCTCCTTTATAAGGACCCTCATCCCACCCATGAGAGCTCCATCCTCCTAACCTATATAACACTCAAGTGTCTCACCTCCTAATACCATAACTTAGGGGTTAGGACTTCAAACTATTGATTTTATGGAACACAAATATTCAATCCATATCAGAGAGATATTGACATTTATTACCATAATCACTGATTTATATATTTCTGTTTGCAGTCGTTCTGAGAATAGGGATGTTGTCTTTCTTGATTACATTTCAAAGGGATGGCGTCTAGGTCCTTGAGAAAGACATTCCTGAATTGTAAAACTGGCAAGAGTCTGGAAGAAGATTTACATCTCCAAAGAGCAGAAAAAGAATTTATGATTCTAAGTTTTCTAAATGAAATGTTCTGAGAAAAGTGAGGTCAGGGCCCTATAGTAAGAAAATTTACTCAAACTGAGGGGACCCTTAAGGCAGTCTTGTATAACTCTTTATTTCATCATTTCAGTGGTAGCTTTAGTGTACATCTATAACTCATCACAGTGTACCTTTGAGTGATATTATCACCATTTCACCTATGTTATAAGGAAGTTGTAACTGTGTATTTTCATTTCCCTATTCCTGTCCTTTGTGCTACTGGTGTCATAAATTTTATTTTATGTGTGTACTAAACCCCACACTGCATTGCTGTTTAAACAATTATGCTCTAGTAAGAAGGATTTAATTTTTAAAAATTGGATATTTGTGTACATAATTAACATTCCCATTGTTCCACATTCCTTTGTGTAAATCTATATTTTGACCTGGTATCATCTCCCTGTAGCTTATAGGGCTTTCTAGAACCTACTGGTAAGATTAATCTGCTGATTTCTTTGAGATTAGGGAGTTTCTTTTGCTTTGCTTTTTACTTCAGTATCTTGTTTTTACCTATGAAATGTCCAGTCTACTGCTAATCTTATTCAGTGTCCAGTATACTTTTTTTTTATCATATCCATTACAATTTTCATCTCTAGCACATCAATCTGTGTACTCATTTTTAATATCTCTAGAATCTTTTTGTCTCATAACTTATTCATTGCAGTTAAAATAACTATGTTAATGCTCTGGTCTTTTAATTCTAACATATCTGTCATTTCCAGGCTTGTTTTGATTTGATGACATTTTTCTTATTTTTACCAGTTTTCATTTTCCTGCTTTCTTAGAATGCCTGTTATTTTTGTTTGATTGGCAAAAACTTTGAATACTTTATTGGTTATTGGATTTTTTTTTTTTTTTTGTATTCCTAACACTATTCTTGAACATTGCATGGTGCAGCTATTTGGAAACTTGTCTTTTCGCCTATTGCTTTTAAGATTTACTAGGTGAGATCCTGGCTCAGTCTCTGAAAATTATCCTTACTCCTGCTACTAGATTCTTCTGAGTACTCTGTTTAATGCCTTGTGTATCATGAAGTGTTCTGTTTGTGCAAGAGAAACAAGCCTGTGTGAGCATTGGAGATTGTTCCCTCTTCTTCTCTAAGATGGCTCTTACCCTTGCCTTAAGTTATTTCCCCACAGTGTGCGCTGATGAGCATTCAGCTGAATACTCAACAGGGGCCATCTTCAGGTCTCTGGAGTTTTCTCTCTTTGCACATCTTTCCTCTAAGGGACTCCGTCTTTCTTAGTCTAGTTGTCTTGGTCTCAAGGTTCTCTCAACTCCATCTCTTAAACCTAACATGTTTACCAGGCTCTGGCATTGCCCTCCTAGTACTAATGGCTAGAAATTCTCCCAAGGATTTAATTTTATGGCTTATCTTATTTAACTTTCATTTCTTATGGATGATTATCCTTTATTTCTTGATATTCTGTTCAATGTGTAATGTGCAGTCTGATGTCTGATATCTTGAAAACCACTCTCGTATTTTGTCCATTTTTGTTTTGCCATTGTTTCAGATGGCAGGTTAATCCATCATGGCTAGCAGCAGAGATTCAGCTGCATTCCTGTTATTGAAAAAAAAAAAAATGCAATGAAATCCATTTTACTTAATTTCCCATTAATAATTTCCAGGCTGGGTGAGGAAGATATGTAGCTATAACCCAAAGTAATTTATGAAATAATTTCATTTATTAATAAACCATTGATGGCTTTCATCTTGCTATTAACTGATTTCTTTCAGAAGGCTTCCTATAAGGTACTTAAGTGCCTAACATATTGTTTGTTTGTTTGTTTTTTTGAGACGGAGTCTCCCTCTGTCTCCCAGGCTGGAGTGCAGTGGCCGGATCTCAGCTCACTTGCAAGCTCCGCCTCCCGGATTCACGCCATTCTCCTGCCTCAGCCTCCGGAGTAGCTGGGACTACAGGGGCCCACCACCTCCCCTGGCTAGTGTTTTGTATTTTTTTAGTAGAGACGGGATTTCACTGTGTTAGCCAAGATGGTCTCGATCTCCTGACCTCGTGATCCGCCCGTCTCGGCCTCCCAAAGTGCTGGGATTACAGGCTCGAGCCACCGCGCCCGGCCAACATATTGTTTTGTATATAATCTTTTGGTAAAGAAACCCACTGTGTCAGAACCAAACCTTGCCATATTCGATATACTCAATTTTATTATGAGTGATCCATGGCTTTAGCAGTAGATAGAACACTGCATTTATAAGATAAGCCAGATTCTGCTTGAAATAAGTGATTTGATTTACAAAGGAATTTGCATAACTTCATCGGATTCCTGATCAATAATATTACCAGTGGATTTTGTTGTACTCTGACTCAACTACCTAACTCACTGTCCACATAAAATTACATAAACAAATTTTAAATTAAAGTTATTCTGAATATCATTACAAGTAAACAGTATCAATATTCCTATCAACACAGGAAGGATGACTAACCATTCACAACATAAATGACAGTGTCTTATGTATTGAGATTAGAATCTATCAGGTATGGAGATTTAGTCTGAGGATTGGCTTGAAAATCTTGTTTCAAGAAATTCCAAGTAACGCTAATGAAAACAATAATTTCTGATGGGATCAATTATTTTCATAAAGCACAGTTTCATAAATTGTGTATAAATTGAAACAGTTTTAGTTAAACATATACTAACTTTAACTCATTATAGCAATATGTGCATTTTTCCTTAAAGTAAAGAAACACTACTCTGTTTCTAATCTGAAAACCCTAGCCACAGTTTCCCCTAGATCACAGCTTTTTTTCACAGAAAACAAAGTGGCATACCATTGTGTATATAAAGCACTATTTCCACATGTAAGGAAGGGAATGGCCTTCTGAAAGAAAATTGTTATTCATCTCGATCTACATCTTTTAGACAAGTTCAATCTCAGAGGTAGATATTGCTTAAAATACTTTCTTCAATTTCTCTGGAGGCTTCCTTTTGAAGGTTAGGTGAATATCAAAATGTTAACCTTTGTTTTACTTTTGATATCTATGTGTATCATGAGATCCCACATATTCTACTTTGAAGCTGTGTTTTCTGCTGTTTTTGGGCTGCTTGTATCACCTTCTAGTCCAGCTTGCTTTTGACTCTTTTCAACTTTTTCTTTCAGCTCTTTATCTGTGCAATTCCTTGGAGTCTCATGTTGAAAAGACATGAAGACATGACTTGACTGCCAGCTTTAAAAAGTCACAAATGAAATGAGCTCAGGAACTTGAGATATCCTGGCACCTCCTAAATGCAGTTTTGGCAGTCAATTACATAAACCCATGAGGACCTGGTAAAGTAAGAAAGTTATGGGAAATAGTGACTGGTATATCAGAAAAGAGACTCTATATTAATTTAATGGATTTGCATCATTGATTTTGTTCCTTAGAATATGCTTCAAAGAAAGTAAAATCTATTATTCTGTAACAGTATTTTGAAATCCAATTACAAACCATATCATAGTAAAATTCCTGGAACATAAATCACTTGACAGGATATATTTTGATGAATTTAATATATAAAGTAAGAAAAAAGTATAGTTCAGTGATCAACTTTGAACTACTAAATTTTGGAGGCTAATTTATGAAAAAAAAATCTATAATTGAAATCAGTAAATAATAGTATACGTATCGTTTAACATGTTAATCAGTAGCCAGAGTAAATACCTGCACACTATGGTATTGTTATCTTAGTGAGTCATAGAATGTAAGCATAGTAAATAACTATACATTTGGCATAATAAATATGTAAAACAAGTACTTCAAACATTATTTATCAGTTTAAAGATGATGCCAACTGCATGTGGAATATTTAATGAAGTTTTCTTGTAGGAATACAGAAATTAAATTTGTCAAAGGATTAAAAATATTTTTTTAAAAAAGAAAGCTCTAAGCAAAATGTTTCAGGTCTGCATAAAATATGAAGATGGCAAAACTCAGGGAAAATTAAGGAAAAATCCAAAATTGCTAAATTTACATAAATAATTCTGGGCACAGCTAAACAATAAAATATATGATGATCCTCTTAAAATTTCGCTTCTAGCCACCCCTGTGTGTACCCTACCTTCTCATTTGGCAGGACCAAGCATGACCTATGTGCTGTAATAGTCTTCAATCTTTTGACATCTTAAACTTAGGGCAGTTTGCTGGATTTAAGTTTATGCATACCTCTCTTGACTACAAAAAGAGACCATGGTCCATAAAGCCTTAAAAGTGCGAGATGCAGAAGTATGTGTCCCTAGATGCATATTTTATTCCACCAACCACCCACTGTATAACACGGGATAAATAGTTGACTTCAACAAATGTTGGTTTTCTCATCTGTCATACAAAACTATTTATAGAAAAAATGCATAATGATGTGTATATAAATAATATGTGCATAAACACACAATGTGCATGACAGTATCACATGTTCTACTGGATGGTTGCATGCCGTCAGCACAGGTCAATTCTTCCTTTGTGATCCCAAATTAAACATTTCAAAAGGACCTCCAGGCCGGGCGCGGTGGCTGATACCTGTAATCCCAGCACTTTGGGAGGCCGAGGTGGGCCGATCACGAGGTCAGGAGATCGAGACCATCCTGGCTAACACAGTGAAACACCGTCTCTACGAAAAAAATGCAAAATATCAGCCGGGCTCGGTGGCGGGCGCCTGTAGTCCCAGCTACTCGGGAGGCTGAGGCAGGAGAATGGCGTGAACCCTGGAGGCGGAGCTTGCAGTGAGCCGAGATGGTGCCACTGCACTCAAACCTGGGCGCCAGAGCGAGACTCCGTATGCAAAAAAAAAAAAAAAAAAAAAAAAAAGGACCTATTACAATTTACATCCAGTTACAGTATTTTGTTCATTCCCTAGTTGTACCCAAAACTATACATCTAAATATCCCTATGCAGTATTTATGATCTCCATTTTGAAGGCTAAGTATTGAATCCTGAAAAGTATAAAGTAACTATTTACTGGCATTTACTGGCTCACCATATTAAACGGAATAAAATTCTACTAATTACATTTTCAAAAATTCCCTGTGAGGACTCCATAATACAAGTTTGGCTTTAAATCTGCCATAACATATACTTTAATTATTTATTTCCCTTTTTATTTATTTTTTCACAGCAGACATGTTTAAACCTGCCTAGATGCTTAGTGGATGTTAGTAACATCCAGAAAGAACAAAAACTATAAAAATCTTACAAAAGCTTAGTGACAAATAGAAGAATCTTCCAAGGGACTCTGTCTTTATAGAGCATCCAATTGGCAATGCATCCCACTATCATTTAACCAGCACTTTCAGAAACCTACAACATTTTGAGTTGGTTGCCCAAAGCTGCTATAGCATGGATTTAATTAGCAATGGTGGGATAGCTTGCCTGATTAACTTGTCCACAGATAACTAATATACACTCTGGAAAAATATATACCCAATAACTGCTTGAAGGTTGAAGAGAGACTTAATGAGTCACTGAAAAAGGTAGGAATTGATGAAGAGTGGATGCTAGAGGAAGAGGAACTGTACTGAGATTTGCCTATTTATGTCTTCTTTCCCAAGAGAAAATCCAGTCCTCACTATGTAATATGAGTGTATAGAGGGCTCCTAAATCTGCATTATATGCTCTGCATAAATCTTTGTCTGATCACTGAACTGTACCTACATGCAGGAAACTTCAATTTTTCCAAGAAAAGAGCCACATCCAGAAGTCTAAAAGAAAAAAGTAGGTATTTTGGTTACAGCCCACCAAAGGGGAGACAGACTTTGGAATTTGAATTGAATAGAGTTACTGACATCTAGAACAAAAACAACACTATTGAAAGAAAGATAACAGAAATGAATTACCTACAATTATATCATCTACAATGATAAACCTTTTATAAATCTACAGAAAATCATAGAAATATGAGTAAAGAGATGAATAATGAGATGAATAAATAGATGATAATGAAAATAAGAACAGTGACTATATAGTAATTCTAGAAATTAAAATGCACTATAAGAAATGAAAACTTGCACTCATTTTCTTAATAACAGATTATAGATGGAAGAAGAATGGGTTAATGGACTTGACACAAAACAACAGAATTATCTGATCTCTAGAACAGAAAGATGAAGGATTTTTGAAAAAGTAAAAAGATTTTAGTGTCCACAACACAAAATAAAAGGTCTAACTGATTTTTATTTGACTTCTTGAAATGAGATAGAGAAAAAGGGGCAGAAAATACTTTGTAATATGTTGAAAATTTTATAAATTTTGTATAAAAAATTACTTACATCAAGGGTCTAAGTGAACTCTAAATGGGATAAACGCAAAGTAAGTTACATCAAGGTATATTACAAAATATAATTGCTGAAAACATAAAGAGGAAAGTCTTGGGGAAGAAAATACTAGAGAAAATAGGGCAATTTGCATATAGAATAACAAGGATACAAATATCACCTTATTTCTTGTGAAAAACAATGGAGGCCAAAGGCGTTGTAGCAATTTCTTTAATTCCTAGAGAGAAAAGGAAAGTCAACGTAGAAATCTATATCCAGTGAAAATATCCTTCAATAAAGATGAAAAACTGACAAAATCAAGGTATTATCAGACAAAAACTGCAGTCATAGTTGAAGACTTTAAGAAGCTACTCAGAATCAGACAGAACCACTAGAAAAAAAATAGAGAAAGATGAAGAATATGTGATCAATACTACCAAATGTCAGAGAAAATTGACATTTTTAAGTAAACTTAAAATATTCATAGAAAATAGAATAAATGTTGGGCCATAAAATATCTCATTGATTTTCTTTTTTTTCTTGCTTTTTATTTATTATTATACTTTAAGTTCTAGGGTACATGTGCATAACGTGTAGGTTTGTTACATATGTATACTTGTGCCATGTTGGTGTGCTGCACCCATCAACTCGTCAGCACCCCTCAATTCATCATTTATATCAGGTATAACTCCCAATGCAATCCCTCCCACCTCCCCCCTCCCCATGATAGGCCCCAGTGTGTGATGTTCCCCTTCCCGAGTCCAAGTGATCTCATTGTTCAGTTCCCACCTATGAGTGAGAACATGCGGTGTTTGGTTTTCTCTTCTTGTGATAGTTTGCTAAGAATGATGGTTTCCAGCTGCATCCATGTCCCTACAAAGGACGCAAACTCATCCTTTTTTATGGCTGCATAATATTCCATGGTGTATATGTGCCACATTTTCTTAATCCAGTCTGTCACAGATGGACATTTGGGTTGATTCCAAGTCTTTGCTATTGTGAATAGTGCCGCAATAAACATACGTGTGCATGTGTCTTTATAGCAGCATGATTTATAATCCTTTGGGTATATACCCAGTAGTGGGATGGCTGGGTCATATGGTACTTCTAGTTCTAGATCCTTGAGGAATCGCCATACTGTTTTCCATAATGGTTGAACTAGTTTACAACCCCACCAACAGTGTAAAAGTGTTCCTATTTCTCCACATCCTCTCCAACACCTGTTGTTGCCTGACTTTTTAATGATTGCCATTCTAACTGGAGTGAGATGGTATCTCATTGTGGTTTTGATTTGCATTTCTCTGATGGCGAGTGATGATAAGCATTTTTTCATGTGTCTGTTGGCTGTATGAATGTCTTCTTTTGAGAAATGTCTGTTCAAATCCTTTCCCCACTTTTTAATGGGGTTGTTTGTTTTTTTCTTGTATATTTGTTTGAGTTCTTTGTAGATTCTGGATATTAGCCCTTTGTCAGATGAGTAGATTGCAAAAATTTTCTCCCATTCTGTAGGTTGTCTGTTCACTCTGATGGTAGTTTCTTTTGCTGTGCAGAAGCTCTTTAGTTTAATTAGATCCCATTTGTCAATTTTGGCTTTTGCTGCCGTTGCTTTTGGTGTTTTAGACATGAAGTCCTTGCCCATGCATATGTCCTGAATGGTACTACCTAGATTTTCTTCTAGGGTTTTTATGGTATTAGGTCTAACATTTAAGTCTCTAATCCATCTTGAATTAATTTTCGTATAAGGAGTAAGGAAAGGATCCAGTTTCAGCTTTCTACTTATGGTTAGCCAATTTTCCCAGCACCATTTATTAAATAGGGAGTCCTTTCCCCATTTCTTGTTTCTCTCAGGTTTGTCAAAGATCAGACGGCTGTAGATGTGTGGTTTTATTTCTGAGGACTCTGTTCTGTTCCATTGGTCTATATCTCTGTTTTGGTACCAGTACCATGCTGTTTTGGTTACTGTAGCCTTGTAGTATAGTTTGAAGTCAGGTAGCGTGATGCCTCCAGCTTTGTTCTTTTGACTTAGAATTGTCTTGGCAATGCGGGCTCTTTTTTGGTTCCATATGAACTTTAAAGCCGTTTTTTCCAGTTCTGTGAGGAAACTCATTGGTAGCTTGATGGGGATGGCATTGAATCTATAAATAACCTTGGGGAGTATGGCCATTTTCACGATATTGATTCTTCCTATCCATGAGCATGGTATGTTCTTCCATTTGTTTGTGTCCTCTTTGATTTCACTGAGCAGTGGTTTGTAGTTCTCCTTGAAGAGGTCCTTTACATCCCTTGTAAGTTGGATTCCTAGGTATTTTATTCTCTTTGAAGCAATTGTGAATGGAAGTTCATTCATGATTTGGCTCTCTGTTTGTCTGTTACTGGTGTCTAAGAATGCTTGTGATTTTTGCACATTAATTTTGTATCCTGAGACTTTGCTGAAGTTGCTTATCAGCTTAAGGAGATTTTGGTCTAGCTGAGACGATGGGGTTTTCTAAATATACAATCATGTCATCTGCAAACAGGGACAATTTGACTTCTTCTTTTCCTAACTGGATACCCTTTATTTCTTTCTCTTGCCTGATTGCCCTAGCCAGAACTTCCAAGACTATGTTGAATAGGAGTGGTGAGAGAGGGCATCCCTGTCTTGTACCAGTTTTCAAAGGGAATTTTTCCAGTTTTTGCCCATTCAGTATGATATTGGCTGTGGGTTTGTCATAAATAGCTCTTATGATTTTGAGATACGTTCCATCAATACTGAATTTATTGAGCGTTTTTAGCATGAAGGGCTGTTGAATTTTGTCAAAAGCCTTTTCTGCATCTATTGAGATAATCATGTGGTTTTTGTCTTTGGTTCTGTTTATATGCTGGATTACATTTATTGATTTGTGAATGTTGAACCAGCCTTGCATCCCAGGGATGAAGCCCACTTGATCATGGTGGATAAGCTTTTTGATGTGCTGCTGAATCCGGTTTGCCAGTATTTTATTGAGGATTTTTGCATCGATGTTCATCAGGGATATTGGTCTAAAATTTTCTTTTTTTGTTGTGTCTCTGCCAGGCTTTGGTATCAGGATGATGTTGGCCTCATAAAATGAGTTAGGGAGGATTCCCTCTTTTTCTATTGATTGGAATAGTTTCAGAAGGAATGGTACCAGCTCCTCTTTGTACCTCTGATAGAATTCAGCTGTGAATCCATCTGGTCCTGGACTTTTTTTGGTTGGTAGGCTATTAATTATTGCCTCAATTTCAGAGCCTGCTATTGGTCTATTCAGGGATTCAACTTCTTCCTGGGTTACTCTTGGAAGAGTGTAAGTGTCCAGGAAATTATCAATTTCTTCTAGATTTTCTAGTTGATTTGCGTAGAGGTGTTTATAGTATTCTCTGATGGTAGTTTGTATTTCTGTGGGGTCCGTGGTGATATCCCCTTCATCATTTTTTATTGCGTCTATTTGATTCTTCTCTCTTTTCTTCTTTATTAGTCTTGCTAGCGGTCTGTCAATTTTGTTGATTTTTTCAAAAAACCAAGTCCTGGATTCATTGATTTTTTTGGAGGGTTTTTTGTGTCTCTATCTCCTTCAGTTCTGCTCTGATCTTAGTTATTTCTTGCCTTCTGCTAGCTTTTGAATGTGTTTGCTCTTCCTTCTCCAGTTCTTTCAATTGTGATGTTAGAGTGTCAATTTTAGATCTTTCCAGCTTTCTCTTGTGGGCATTTAGTGCTATAAATTTCCCTCTACACACTGCTTTAAATGTGTCCCAGAGATTCTGGTATGTTGTATCTTTGTTCTCATTGGTTTCAAAGAACATCTTCATTTCTGCCTTCATTTCGTTATGTACCCAGTAGGCATTCAGGAGCAGGTTGTTCAGTTTCCATGTAGCTGAGCGGTTTTGATTGAGTTTCTTAGTCCTGAGTTCTAGTTTGATTGCACTGTGGTCTGAGAGACAGTTTGTTATAATTTCTGTTCTTTTACATTTGCTAAGGAGTGCTTTACTTCCAATTATGTGGTCAATTTTGGAATAAGTGCAATGTGGTGCTGAGAAGAATGTATATTCTGTTGATTTGGGATGGAGAGTTCTATAGATGTCTATTAGGTCCGCTTGGTGCAGAGATGAGTTCAATTCCTGGATATCCTTGTTAACTTTCTGTCTCGTTGATCTGTCTAATGTTGACAGTGGAGTGTTGAAGTCTCCCATTATTATTGTATGGGAGTCTAAGTCTCTTTGTAAGTCTCTAAGGACTTGCTTTATGAATTTGGGTGCTCTGTATTGGGTGCATATATATTTAGGAGAGTTAGCTCTTCCTGTTGAATTGATCCCTTTACCATTATGTAATGGCCTTCTTTGTCTCTTTTGATCTTTGATGGTTTAAACTCTACTTTATCAGAGACTAGGATTGCAACCCCTGCTTTTTTTTGTTCTCCATTTGCTTGGTAGACCTTCCTCCATCCCTTTATTTTGAGCCTATGTATGTCTCTGCATGTGAGATGGGTCTCCTGAATACAGCAGACTAATGGGTCTTGACTCTTTATCCAGTTTACCAGTCTGTGTCTTTTTATTGGAGCATTTAGTCCATTAACATTTAAGGTTAATATTGTTATGTGTGAACTTGATCCTGCCATTATGATATTAACTGGTTATTTTGCTCGTTAGTTGATGCAGTTTCTTCCTAGCCTCAATGGTCTTTACATTTTGGCATGTTTTTGCAATGGCTGGTAGCGGTTGTTCCTTTCCATGTTTAGGGCTTCCTTCAGGGTCTCTTGTAAGGCAGGCCTGGTGGTGAGAAAATCTCTAAGCATTTGCTTGTCTGTAAAGGATTTTATTTCTCCTTCACTTATGAAACTTAGTTTGGCTGGATATGAAATTCTGGGTTTAAAATTCTTTTCTTTAAGATTGTTGAATATTGGCACCCACTCTCTTCTGGCTTGTAGAGTTTCTGCTGAGAGGTCTGCTGTTAGTCTGATGGGCTTCCCTTTGTGGGTAACCCGACCTTTCTCTCTGGCTGCCCTTAAGATGTTTTCCTTCATTTCAACTTTGGTGAATCTGGCAATTATGTGTCTTGGGGTTGCTCTTCTTGAGGAGTATCTTTGTGGTGTTCTCTGTATTTCCTGAATTTGAATGTTGGCCTGCCCTACTAGGTTGGGGAAGTTCTCCTGGATGATATCCTGAAGAGTGTTTTCCAACTTGGTTCCATTTTCCCCCTCACTTTCAGGCACCCCAATCAGACATAGACTTGGTCTTTTTACATAATCCCATACTTCTTGCAGGCTTTGTTCATTTCTTTTTCTTCTTTTTTCTTTTGGTTTCTCTTCTCGCTTCATTCATTCATTTGATCCTCAATCGCTGATACTCTTTCTTCCAGTTGATCAAGTCGGTTACTGAAGCTTGTGATTTGTCACGCATTTCTTGTGTCATGGTTTTCATCTCTGTCATTTCATTTATGACCTTCTCTGCATTAATTATTCTAGCTATCAATTCTTCCACTCTTTTTTCAAGATTTTTAGTTTCTTTGCGCTGGGTACGTAATTCCTCCTTTAGCTCTGAGAAGTTTGATGGACTGAAGCCTTCTTCTCTCATCTCGTCAAAGTCATTCTCTGACCAGCTTTGATCTGTTGCTGGTGATGAGCTGTGCTCCTTTGCAGGGGGAGATGCGCTCTTATTTTTTGAATTTCCAGCTTTTCTGCCCTGCTTCTTCCCCATCTTTGTGGTTTTATCTGCCTCTGGTCTTTGGTGATGGTGACATACTGATGGGGTTTTGGTATAGGTGTTCTTCCTGTTTGATAGTTTTCCTTCTAATAGTCAGGACCCTCAGCTGTAGGTCTGTTGGAGATTGCTTGAGGTCCACTCCAGACCCTGTTTGCCTGGGTATCAGCAGCAGAGTTTGCAGAAGATAGAATATTGCTGAACAGCGAGTGTACCTGTCTGATTCTTACTTTGGGAGCTTCCTCTCAGGGGTGTACTCCACCCTGTGAGGTGTGGGGTGTCAGACTGCCCCTAGTGGGGGATGTCTCCCAGTTAGGCTACTCAGGGTTCAGGGACCCACTTGAGCAGGCAGTCTGTCCATTCTCAGATCTCAACCTCCGTGTTGGGAGATCCACTGCTCTCTTCAAAGCTGTCAGACAGAGTCGTTTGTGTCTGCACAGGCCTCTGTTGCTTTCCCTGTTGTTTTTTTAGCTGCGCCCTGTCCCCAGAGGTGGAGTGTACAGAGACAGGCAGGTTTCCTTGAGCTGCTGTGAGCTCCCCCCAGTTTGAGCTTCCCAGCGGCTTTGTTTACCTACTTAAGCCTCAGCAATGGCGGGCACCCCTCCCCCAGTCTCGCTGCTGCCTTGCGGTTAGATTGCAGACTGCTGTGCTAGCAATGAGGGAGGCTCCGTGGCTGTGGGCCCCTCCCAGCCAGGTGTGGGTATAATCTCCTGGTGTGCCCATTTACTTAAAGCACAGTATTGGGGTGGGAATTACCCGATTTTCCAGGTGTTGTGTGTCTCAGTTCACCTGGCTAGGAAAAGGGATTCCCTTCCCCCTTGCGCTTCCCAGGTGAGGCAATGCCTCGCCCTGCTTCAGCTCTCGCTGGTCGGGCTGCAGCAGCTGACCAGCACTGATTGTCCGGCACTCCCCAGTGAGATGACCCCAGTACTTCAGTTGAAAATGCAGAAATCACTGGTCTTCTGTGTCGCTCGCGCCGGGAGTTGGAGACTGGAGCTGTTCCTACTCGGCCATCTTGCTCCGCCCCCTCTCATTGATTTTCTAAAGATTTTAAATGTGCAGAGTGTGTTTTCTGGTGAAAATGGAATTACATTAGAAATCACTGGCTGGGCACAGTGGCTCACGCCTGTAATCCCAGTACTAACACGGTGAAACCCCATCTCTACTAAAAATACAAAAAAATTAGCCTGGCGTGGTGGCGGGCTCCTGTAGTCCCAGCTACTCCGGAGGCTGAGGCAGGAGAAATCCGTGACCACTGGAGGCGGAGCTTGCAGTGAGCCGAGATCGTGCCACTGCACTCCAGCCTGGGCGACAGAGAGAGACTCCATCTCAAAAAAAGAAACAACAAACAAACAAACAAAAGAAATCACTAGCAATAAAATACCTAAAAAGCTTCCTCAAATAATTAGAAAGTTTAAAATAATAACTTCTACTTGATTAATGTCTATAGACACTTGAAAACAATGTGTATTTTCCTCTTGTTAAGTGGAATGTCAGTTAGGTCAAGTTGATTGACAATCCTGTCTAAATTTTTTATATCCTTACTGACTGTCTATTAGTTCTACAAATAGACAGTTATTTATTATTAACTAAGGAAGAGCATTAATATCCCTAGCCACAATTGCGAATTAGTCTATTTCTCCTTTCAGTTCAGTTTTTGTTTCTTGTTGTTTGAAGCTCTATCGTTATATGTGCATATTCACTTAGGAATTTTTTTTTAAGCCCTCTTGATGAGTTGACTGCTTTGTCATTATAAAATTACTCTCTTTGTTCCTGGCTATATTTCTTGTTCTAAAATCCATAACATGTTATATTAATATTAGCCTCTTCAGGGTTATTTTGATTAGTGTTTTTATGGCTTTTTCTTTCCATCTTTTGGACCTTTTATCGGTCAGGTTTACAATGTAATAATTTATATACAGTTACATTTGCCATCTTTACTAGTACAGTCTCAGGGTTTTAACAAATATCTGGAGCCATGCAGTCACTGAGACAATCAAGGCATAGCACATTTCCATCATCCCCAAATATCTCACATGCCAGATTACATTTAGTCCCTTCGCCATGCCTCTATTCCTGTCAACCCCCAATATTAATTGTCTTCTAGAATGCTGTGTAAATTAGATTATATAGAATTTACTTCATCACACACCAGGTCCTATTGTAGGGGGGCAATAGCATTAGGAGATATACCTGATGTAAATGACAAGTTAATGGGTGCAGCACACCAATATGGCACATGCATACATATGTAACAAACCTGCATGCTGTGCACATGTACCCTAGAACTTAAAATATAATAAAAAATAAAAATTAAAAAAATAAATAAAGAATTTACTTTTTGTTTCACAGCTCTTGCATTTAACATTGTTTTTTAGTTTTATCCTTATTACTATATGTATAAGTAATTCTTGTTAATGCTAAGTAGTATTTCATTGTGCGAATTTACCAGAGTTTGTTTAACATGGATCAGTTGATGGGCATTTGGGTTGCTTCCAGTTTTCAGCAATTACGAATAAAGCTGCTGTGAACATTTTTGTACATGTCTTTGTTTGGACTTATGTTTCTATTTCTCTTGAGGAAATGTCTAGAAGTGAGCATGTTGGGTCATATGGTAATTGTGTGATATTATAAAATACTACCCAACATTCTTCAGAGTGCTTCTAGCTATGCATTTCTGACACTAATGAATGCTTCAGTTATTTTATATCTTCACCAGAACTTAAAAAATTACCCCTGGTAAAGGTATGTTCTGTTTTCTCATTTCATTTTCCTGATGATTAGTTATATTGGCCATCTTATGCTTGGTTGCCTAGCATCTGTTTAAATTTTTTTTCCCACTAAAAAAGACAAAACTAAGTCATTGTTTCATTATTGAGTTGTTGATATGTTTTGTGTATTCTGGATACAAGACTATTATCAGACACGTGTTTTTCAAATAGTATTTATGGTCAGTTCCCTAAGAGTTTCTTTTAAAGTGTAAATTTTAAAAATTGTTGTAAAGGCCAATTTATCAGTGTTTTCTCTGATATTTAATATATATAGTGTCATTCATAAGAAATTTTTGCCTAACCTAAGGGAAAAATATTTTCTCTAACATTTATTTGTGAACATTTATTGTTTTAAATTTTACATTTAGGTTTATAAACCAAGTAAAGCTATTTTTTTTAACTTGGTGTGAAGTCAGGGTTGATTGTCAAATGTTCAAGCTACCTTGCATATATTGGAGAAACCACATTTGATCATAAAGAATTTTCCAATTAATGTATTTCCAGATTCTTGCTAACATTTTTAAAACTATCTTTGCGTCTAAATTCATGAGAGATATATATCTATAGTTTTCTGTTCTTTCTTTTCTTCCTCTCTTCCTTTCTCTTTCTCTTCCTCTTATTTCCTCCCTTTCTCTGCCCTTCTCTCTCTGTCTCTCTCTCTCTCTCTCTCTCTCTCTCTCTCTGTAGCCCCAGGTCTGACAATCAGGATACTTTTTCAGTATTTTGAGAATTATAATAGACTTTGTCATTTCAGCCATGGTTTTAGATCAACTCAAGTCTATTGTTACTGCTTCTTTCCTTCCAACAGTGGGGTGTGGATGAAGCAGGAGTATATAACTTAGTTCTATAGCCTAATACAGGAAACCTTAGTAGCATTGCCATTAATATCAGTAACAAGACAATGTTACCCACCATCTTTGTTATTGGCCAACATTGTTTTGTAGGACACTCAATGCCCCCCCGCCCTTGGCAACTACTTCTTCAAAGTTCATGTACTCTTAAGTCCTTCTCCTGTAGTCCATAGTCTAATCATTTAGGGCCCTTGTTCACTATTTTCAGAATTATGATGGACTTCGTCATTTTGCAGTTGTTTTAGATTTAGCCTTCAGTCTATTGCTAGCTTTCCAGTTCAGATTTCCTATAACTGAGAGGAGATGGGAGAATAGCATAAGAAATTGTGCACTGATTTTTTTAAAAAAAACTTACAGTTAACTTGATGTTTTGTCATATTTCAATTATGTCAAGGGTGTGGAATATGTGTTGTTTTCTTTTCTCTTCCTATTTTGTTTTTGGAAGACAGTGAAAGAAGGGAGCTAAGCAGTTGCCTTTGTCTCCAGCTCCTCATAAGTCCCCATTATCTCTTAAATAGATTATTTTAAATGCAAAACAAAACAAATCTTTTACCCTTTTCTTAATTTTCAAAATTGTTTTCTCGAAGAAAACCCTTTAAGATTTTTTGTACTGCATGTCTGCTAGTAGATAAATTCTATCAGCTTTTGTTCGTTTAAAAAAAGTCTTCAGTTTATCTATGCATAGAATTCTAAGTTGACAGAATTTTTCTTTCAATACTTGAAAAATTTCACTGCATTGTCTACTAGTTTGCACCATGGCTAGCTAATAACCTACTGTCATTCTTACCTTTGTGACACTGCATATAATTTGTATTTTGTTCCAGCTACCTTTAATTTTTTTCTATTTATTACTCCTCTTAAGCAATTGAGCTTTGATATGGTTTTGAGTTTATGCCCAAATGTCAAATAATAAATTATATCAATATGTATCTAATTTATTCAAGTTTAGTATAACCTGTCTCTATAATAAATCCATAAAGTATTGAAAAGTTGAAATAAAGTAAATTAGGTTTTGTTGACAAAGTCATATAATAGTGGAGTCTAGTGAATGTTACACATAAATCTTCCATTCTTGGCTTTGCAGCCTGATATTTATATAATCTTTGGAATATAATTTGTCCTTCTTAAATAAGTTACTTAGACAATCTTTTCCTGAACTCCTATATTAACACACTTTTTGTAATTTGTAATCATTTGTCTTATATATTCATTAATTCGAGCAGTACTTAATTTGAAATTTTCTAACCTTAGACTTGCAAGTTTCATCTGGCCAGATGTATCTATCATATTAGAGATGTGAATGATGCCACTTAAATTAAAATAGGATTTTGTTTTTAAAAGCAAATACTGGAAATA
Organism: Rhinopithecus roxellana; assembly: GCF_007565055.1. Classification (NCBI taxonomy): domain Eukaryota; kingdom Metazoa; phylum Chordata; class Mammalia; order Primates; family Cercopithecidae; genus Rhinopithecus; species Rhinopithecus roxellana. Next base: position 76,373,120 of record NC_044569.1, on the reverse strand, counting down.
ATTTATAAATTGTATTTTTTGTCATAAGTCTGAAACAGTGTGGAAATCTTATAATCTTAGAAAGTGAATTATATGTTGAAGGCAATGAACTCTGCTAACCATGGCTTAGCTTTTTCAAGTTGGCAGGGCCTTTGTGTGACATTCACTGTTTGATAACACTAACATATAATTGGGCCAGACTGGGCCTCTTCTCATATTCCTAGGGTTTATTTTAGTTTCATAAATATATATGTATGGAATAAAACTGATAACATTCTTGAAAATTAATGATTCTGTTGTTTGTTAGTGATAAGGGAACAAAAAAATCTGCAATATGGTACTAAGCCTTATTTTGGTATGAATACAATTTTTTGAATTTTTGATATCAATAAATATTGAGTGCAAAATCCTTCAGAGACATCAAAGATAATGGCATGTTTCACAGAAAGAAGGCCAAATCCTCTTTAATCAGTTATTAAATATGTGAATGTGACTAAAGTGCAATATAATTTATAACAGCATTTCAAGTTCTTAGGGTTTTATTGCATTACCATTCCATGGAAATTTTTTTTTTTTGAGACGGAGTCTCACTCTGTCGCCCAGGCTGGAGTGCAGTGGCCGGATTTCAGCTCACTGCAAGCTCCGCCTCCCAGGTTTCCGCCATTCTCCTGCCTCAGCCTCCCGAGTAGCTGGGACTACAGGCGCCCGCCACCTCGCCCGGCTAGTTTTTTGTATTTTTTAGTAGAGACGGGGTTTCACCGTGTTAGCCAAGATGGTCTCAATCTCCTGACCTCGTGATCCGACCGTCTCGGCCTCCCAAAGTGCTGGGATTACAGGAAAATATTTCTTATAGATACATTTCAAATTGCACTCGTGTTAGGGAAAATTATTTTCCTGACCAAAATCAAAGTGGCAAGTGCATTCTCTTTGCACTAACAATACAAAACAAAATAATTTTGCATAACACTATTGTCTTTTTATTTAACAAATAATAATTGTGGAACGCTGAGGAACTATAGTGTAACAAAAATAAATGACACATTCTTTTTTTTTTTTTTTTTTTCTTAATTTTCTTTTTTTTATTTATTTTTTTTATTTTTTATTTTTTTTTATTATACTTTAAGTTCTAGGGTACATGTGCATAACGTGCAGGTTTGTTACATATGTATACTTATGCCATGTTGGTGTGCTGCACCCATCAACTCGTCAGCACCCATCAATTCATCATTTATATCATGTATAACTCCCCAATGCAATCCCTCCCTCCTCCCCCCTCCCCCCTCCCCATGATAGACCCCAGTGTGTGATGTTCCCCTTCCCGAGTCCAAGTGATCTCATTGTTCAGTTCCCACCTATGAGTGAGAACATGCGGTGTTTGGTTTTCTCTTCTTGTGATAGTTTGCTAAGAATGATGGTTTCCAGCTGCATCCATGTCCCTACAAAGGACGCAAACTCATCCTTTTTTATGGCTGCATAGTATTCCATGGTGTATATGTGCCACATTTTCTTAATCCAGTCTGTCACAGATGGACATTTGGGTTGATTCCAAGTCTTTGCTATTGTGAATAGTGCCGCAATAAACATACGTGTACATGTGTCTTTGTAGTAGACTAATTTATAATCCTTCGGGTATATACCCAGTAGTGGGATGGCTGGGTCATATGGTACATCTAGTTCTAGATCCTTGAGGAATTGCCATACTGTTTTCCATAATGGTTGAACTAGTTTACAATCCCACCAACAGTGTAAAAGTGTTCCTATTTCTCCACATCCTCTCCAACACCTGTTGTTTCCTGACTTCTTAATGATTGCCATTCTAACTGGTGTGAGATGGTATCTCATTGTGGTTTTGATTTGCATTTCTCTGATGGCCAGTGATGATGAGCATTTTTTCATGTGTCTGTTGGCTGTATGAATATCTTCTTTTGAGAAATGTCTGTTCATATCCTTTCCCCACTTTTTGATGGGGTTGTTTGTTTTTTTCTCGTATATTTGTTTGAGTTCTTTGTAGATTCTGGATATTAGCCCTTTGTCAGATGAGTAGGTTGCAAAAATTTTCTCCCATTCTGTAGGTTGCCTGTTCACTCTGATGGTAGTTTCTTTTGCTGTGCAAAAGCTCTTTAGTTTAATTAGATCCCATTTGTCAATTTTGGCTTTTGCTGCCGTTGCTTTTGGTGTTTTAGACATGAAGTCCTTGCCCATGCCTATGTCCTGAATGGTACTACCTAGATTTTCTTCTAGGGTTTTTATGGTATTAGGTCTAACATTTAAGTCTCTAATCCATCTTGAATTAATCTTCGTATAAGGGGTAAGGAAAGGATCCAGTTTCAGCTTTCTACTTATGGCTAGCCAATTTTCCCAGCACCATTTATTAAATAGGGAGTCCTTTCCCCATTTCTTGTTTCTCTCAGGTTTGTCAAAGATCAGATGGCTGTAGATGTGCGGTATTATTTCTGAGGACTCTGTTCTGTTCCATTGGTCTATATCTCTGTTTTGGTACCAGTACCATGCTGTTTTGGTTACTGTAGCCTTGTAGTATAGTTTGAAGTCAGGTAGCGTGACGCCTCCAGCTTTGTCCTTTTGACTTAGGATTGTCTTGGCAATGCGGGCTCTTTTTTGGTTCCATATGAACTTTAAAGCAGTTTTTTCCAATTCTGTGAAGAAAGTCATTGGTAGCTTGATGGGGATGGCATTGAATCTATAAATAACCTTGGGGAGTATGGCCATTTTCACGATATTGATTCTTCCTATCCATGAGCATGGTATGTTCTTCCATTTGTTTGTGTCCTCTTTGATTTCACTGAGCAGTGGTTTGTAGTTCTCCTTGAAGAGGTCCTTTACATCCCTTGTAAGCTGGATTCCTAGGTATTTTATTCTCTTTGAAGCAATTGTGAATGGAAGTTCATTCCTGATTTGGCTCTCTGCTTGTCTGTTGCTGGTGTATAAGAATGCTTGTGATTTTTGCACATTAATTTTGTATCCTGAGACTTTGCTGAAGTTGCTTATCAGCTTAAGGAGATTTTGGGCTGAGACAATGGGGTTTTCTAAATATACAATCATGTCATCTGCAAACAGGGACAATTTGACTTCTTCTTTTCCTAACTGGATACCCTTGATTTCTTTCTCTTGCCTGATTGCCCTAGCCAGAACTTCCAACACTATGTTGAATAGGAGTGGTGAGAGAGGGCATCCCTGTCTTGTGCCAGTTTTCAAAGGGAATTTTTCCAGTTTTTGCCCATTCAGTATGATATTAGCTGTGGGTTTGTCATAAATAGCTCTTATTATTTTGAGGTACGTTCCATCAATACCGAATTTATTGAGCGTTTTTAGCATGAAGGGCTGTTGAATTTTGTCAAAAGCCTTTTCTGCATCTATTGAGACAATCATGTGGTTCTTGTCTTTGGTTCTGTTTATATGCTGGATTACGTTTATTGATTTGCGAATGTTGAACCAGCCTTGCATCCCAGGGATGAAGCCCACTTGATCATGGTGGATAAGCTTTTTGATGTGCTGCTGAATCCGGTTTGCCAGTATTTTATTGAGGATTTTTGCATCAATGTTCATCAGGGATATTGGTCTAAAATTCTCTTTTTTTGTTGTGTCTCTGCCAGGCTTTGGTATCAGGATGATGTTGGCCTCATAAAATGAGTTAGGGAGGATTCCCTCTTTTTCTATTGATTGGAATAGTTTCAGAAGGAATGGTACCAGCTCCTCCTTGTACCTCTGGTAGAATTCAGCTGTGAATCCATCTGGTCCTGGACTTTTTTTGGTTGGTAGGCTATTAATTGTTGCCTCAATTTCAGAGCCTGCTATTGGTCTATTCAGGGATTCAACTTCTTCCTGGTTTAGCCTTGGGAGAGTGTAAGTGTCCAGGAAATTATCCATTTCTTCTAGATTTTCTAGTTGATTTGCGTAGAGGCGTTTATAGTATTCTCTGATGGTAGTTTGTATTTCTGTGGGGTCAGTGGTGATATCCCCTTTATCATTTTTTATTGCATCTATTTGATTCCTCTCTCTTTTTTTCTTTATTAGCCTTGCTAGCGGTCTGTCAATTTTGTTGATCTTTTCAAAAAACCAACTCCTGGATTCATTGATTTTTTGGAGGGTTTTTTGTGTCTCTATCTCCTTCAGTTCTGCTCTGATCTTAGTTATTTCTTGCCTTCTGCTAGCTTTTGAATGTGATTGTTCTTGCCTCTCTAGTTCTTTTAATTGTGATGTTAGAGTGTCAATTTTAGATCTTTCCTGTTTTCTCTTGTGGGCATTTAGTGCTATAAATTTCCCTCTACACACTGCTTTAAATGTGTCCCAGAGATTCTGGTATGTTGTATCTTTGTTCTCATTGGTTTCAAAGAACATCTTTATTTCCACTTTCATTTCGTTATGTACCCAGTAGTCATTCAGGAGCAGGTTGTTCAGTTTCCATGTAGTTGAGCGGTTTTGATTGAGTTTCTTAGTCCTGAGTTCTAGTTTGATTGCACTGTGGTCTGAGAGACAGTTTGTTATAATTTCTGTTCTTTTACATTTGCTGAGGAGTACTTTACTTCCAATTATGTGGTCAATTTTGGAATAAGTGCGATGTGGTGCTGAGAAGAATGTATATTCTGTTGATTTGGGGTGGAGAGTTCTATAGATGTCTATTAGGTCCGCTTGGTGCAGAGATGAGTTCAATTCCTGGATATCCTTGTTAACTTTCTGTCTCGTTGATCTGTCTAATGTTGACAGCGGAGTGTTGAAGTCTCCCATTATTATTGTATGGGAGTCTAAGTCTCTTTGTAAGTCTCTAAGGACTTGCTTTATGAATCTGGGTGCTCCTGTATTGGGTGCATATATATTTAGGAGAGTTAGCTCTTCCTGTTGAATTGATCCCTTTACCATTATGTAATGGCCTTCTTTGTCTCTTTTGATCTTTGATGGTTTAAAGTCTGTTTTATCAGAGACTAGGATTGCAACCCCTGCTTTTTTTTGTTCTCCATTTGCTTGGTAGATCTTCCTCCATCCCTTTATTTTGAGCCTATGTATGTCTCTGCATGTGAGATGGGTCTCCTGAATACAGCAGACTGATGGGTCTTGACTCTTTATCCAGTTTGCCAGTCTGTGTCTTTTAATTGGAGCATTTAGTCCATTAACATTTAAGGTTAATATTGTTATGTGTGAACTTGATCCTGCCATTATGATATTAACTGGTTATTTTGCTCGTTAGTTGATGCAGTTTCTTCCTAGCCTCGATGGTCTTTACATTTTGCCATGTTTTTGCGATGGCTGGTACCGGTTGTTCCTTTCCATGTTTAGGGCTTCCTTCAGGGTCTCTTGTAAGGCAGGCCTGGTGGTGACAAAATCTCTAAGCATTTGCTTATCTGTAAAGGATTTTATTTCTCCTTCACTTATGAAACTTAGTTTGGCTGGATATGAAATTCTGGGTTTAAAATTCTTTTCTTTAAGAACGTTGAATATTGGCCCCCACTCTCTTCTGGCTTGTAGAGTTTCTGCCGAGAGATCTGCTGTTAGTCTGATGGGCTTCCCTTTGTGGGTAACCCGACCTTTCTCTCTGGCTGCCCTTAAGATTTTTTCCTTCATTTCAACTTTGGTGAATCTGGCAATTCTGTGTCTTGGAGTTGCTCTTCTGGAGGAGTATCTTTGTGGCGTTCTCTGTATTTCCTGAATTTGAATGTTGGCCTGCCCTACTAGGTTGGGGAAGTTCTCCTGGATGATATCCTGAAGAGTGTTTTCCAACTTGGTTCCATTTTCCCCCTCACTTTCAGGCACCCCAATCAGACGTATATTTGGTCTTTTTACATAATCCCATACTTCTTGCAGGCTTTGCTCATTTCTTTTTCTTCTTTTTTCTTTTGGTTTCTCTTCTCGCTTCATTTCATTCATTTGATCTTCAATCGCTGATACTCTTTCTTCCAGTTGATCGAGTCGGTTACTGAAGCTTGTGCATTTGTCACGTATTTCTCGTGTCATGGTTTTCATCTCTGTCATTTCGTTTATGATCTTCTCTGCATTAATGAGTCTAGCTGTCAATTCTTCCACTCTTTTTTCAAGATTTTTAGTTTCTTTGCGCTGGGTACGTAATTCCTCCTTTAGGTCTGATAAGTTTGATGGACTGAAGCCTTCTTCTCTCCTCTCGTCCAAGTCATTCTCTGACCAGCTTTGATCCGTTGCTGGTGATGGGCTGCGCTCCTTTGCAGGGGGAGATGCGCTCTTATTTTTTGAATTTCCAGCTTTTCTGCCCTGCTTCTTCCCCATCTTTGTGGTTTTATCTGTCTCTGGTCTTTGATGGTGGTGACGAACTGATGGGGTTTTGGTATAGGTGTCCTTCCTGTTTGATAGTTTTCCTTCTGACAGTCAGAAGGCCTCTCTGTTGGTCTGTTGGAGATTGCTTGAGGTCCACTCCAGACCCTGTTTGCCTGGGTATCAGCAGCAGAGGTTGCCGAAGATAGAATATTGCTGAACAGCGAGTGTACCTGTCTGATTCTTCCTTTGGAAGTGTCCTCTCAGGAGTGTACTCCACCCTGTGAGGTGTGGGGTGTCAGACTGCCCCTAGTGGGGGATTTCTCCCAGCTAGGCTACTCAGGGGTCAGGGACACACCTGAGCAGGCAGTCTGTCCGTTCTCAGATCTCAACCTCCGCGTTGGGAGATCCGCGGCTCTCCCCAAAGCTGTCAGACAGAGTCGTTCGCGTCTGCACCGGCTCCCGCTACTTCCCCTGTTGGTCTTCAGCTGTGCGCTGTCCCCAGAGGTGGCAATGACACATTCTTTACCTTCCAGAAACTTTTCACCTCAGATTTTCTAGTTAGTTTCTCAATTTTAGCACAAAGTGACGTATTTTAGGCCTGTTATAATTTTTCTTATCTTAGCATATTTCTCTTTATTAAAAAATACATGCATTAGGGGATGTAAGAAATCACTGATTAATTCCCACTGCTGAATATACAATAAACTGTCTAATTTTATTGAAAATGAGATTGTTCAATATTAGGAAAATTCAGTAGCTTCCCATTTATTTAAAATAGTATGGTGGCAGGGAGTCAGTTGTCAACTGATAGAGGAAACTACATTTAGAAGTCTTTCCCTACTGCCTACACAATTTGGTTTTGAACTCTGATTTGTTTATATATTTCTCACTGAGGTCCTCCTGTCTTAGTCTCCCATGTGGCTGGAACTACAGGCATGTGCCACCATGCCTGGCTATTTTTTTTTTTTTATTTTTGGCAGAGGTGGGGTCTTGCTATGTGGGCTGGACTTATCTTAAACTCCTGGACTCAAGCGATCCTCTTGCCTCAGCCTCCCAGAATGCTAGGATTACAGGCATAAGCCACCACACCTGGCTAATTTATTTATTTGTTTGTTTATTTTGTGAAAACAGATTTCACTATGTTGCCCAGGCTGGTCTTGAACTCCTGGCCTCCAGAGATCCTCCTTCTTTGGCCTCTCAAAGCACTGGGATTATAGGCATGAGTCACTGCTCCTGGCTCTCCTCAGAGTCTTAATACTTGTGTCAAAATGTTATTTTAGAGCTGTCAAAAGGAACTATCTTAAAGAATATGCGTAAGATGCAAATCTTCTGCCTATTCCCCTTCATCTGTTTCCATGTGTGTTTAAGGTTAGAAGTTGAAGAGGACTACTTAGCATGTACCTGAAGCAATATAACTTCTCTATGAATTTTGACCCAGCTCAACAGGAAATACACTAGGGTTTAGAAAAATGCTTTGAAGTGACAAAATGTAGACATTTACCTGGACTTTTACCTTTTATGTTGAATTGACTAGGAATTGGGAAATGATGGTTGCAATAGGAAAGTTAAGAACAAATGATGGTTGCAATAGGAAAGTTAAGAACAAATGTCGGCCGGGCGCGGTGGCTCAAGCCTGTAATCCCAGCACTTTGGGGGGCCGAGACGGGCGGATCACGAGGTCAGGAGATCGAGACCATCCTGGCTAACACGGTGAAACCCCTTCTCTACTAAAAAATACAAAAAACTAGGCGGGCAAGGTGGCGGGCGCCTGTAGTCCCAGCTACTCGGGAGGCTGAAGCAGGAGAATGGTGTAAACCCGGGAGGCGGAGGTTGCAGTGAGCTGAGATCCGGCCACTGCACTCCAGCCTGGGTGACAGAGTGAGACTCCGTCTCAAAAAAAAAAAAAAAAAAAAAAAAAAAAGTCATCTATTAAATTGTTATTATTCATATTATTTAGAAAAACACTCTTCATTCATATACCTTTCCAGGTTTGGATTCTAATTTCACCATTCTAGGAACTCCTCACCTCCTCAGACTCCTCTACATGGTTTCTTAATTTTAACACAAAGTGATGTATTTTAGGCCTGTGATAATGTTTTATGCTTAATGCTAGTCTACATGACTTAATCTCGGATCCGTGAAATGAGGATTAAAAAAACTACCCAATACAATTTTATTACAATGAAATCATTTACTCTAGCCTCTATATATAAATTGCTTAGACAAGTGGCTAGCACTTAAGGGTATACACAAACACACACACACATGAATATATGTATAACTGTGTATATTTGCATATAATAACAAATTTGTGTGTATATATGTATATATATTATGTTTGTGTATATATATGTATATATATTATATTTGTATATAATAGCAAATGTGTATGTGTGTATATATGTATATATATTATCTCCCTAAATTGGTTGAAAATTTATTTAGGGCAATAAATAACATTTTCTACTTTGTTTGTTTGTTTTTCTCATATAATTAATATCCTTCTAAGAACACAAGAAGGACCCAAAAGCTTGCATAAAGACTAATCAGGAACATATTAAAGTGAGTCTCACTGTCTCAATCATTGTGCTGGGGATTTTATGGCGATTTCATCTAATTCTTTTAACAATTATTGAAGCAATTATTTTTAGGCACATTTTAAATATAAGAAAACTGGCCTTAAGTAATTTCTCTCAAGCTTGCAAACCTAGCACATAGCATAGCCTACTTTGCAGCATATTTTATTCTTATTCTGTTTTCATTGTTCTTTTCACACATCATCATTGCCTAGTCTGCCTAATTGAATTAATGAATATGTGAGGAATCTATATCAAAAGATTCATGCTTCCCTATGTTTTTATAACAAAGACTTTTTGTTTTTAAATTTAGGACTTTTTAGAAAATGAGAGTCAACACTGTAGATAATAAGAATGATATTTGGATCATACCGTCTACAGTGAAATGTTCAAATTGCGGTTTACTATTCTTTGTATTCAGAAGCCTCAAAAAGGAGAAACATAATAAAATAGAGCCTTAAATGTGGTTTAAGAAGTAACGTTCTTTGAAATAGTTGCGTTTTGTATAAGATACTAAATTTAAATAATTCTTGGCTAATTTAATATTTGACTTTGTTTAATCCATTCAGTGTTTACTAGGTAATTATTGTGCATTTTTTTGTATCCATGTACTTGATAATAATAGTAAGAATGACTCATTAGTATGAGACTACAAGATTTCCAGAGTGTCGTGTCTTAAAATTCCCTAAAACCACTAGGGTCTGCTTGAGGAAGGAGGGTGGGAGGAGGGAAAGAAGCAGAAAAGATAACTATTGGGTAATGGGCTTAATAACTATGTGATGAAATTATCTGTACAACAAACCCCTGTGATATGCATTTACCTATGTTACAAACCCTCACATGTACCCTGAACCTAAAATGAAAGTTTTAAATAAATAAATACATATAAACATACCAAATATTAAACATATATATATACCGGTGTGGTGGTATTTTCCTTTAGTCTCAGCTACTCGAGAGAGTGAGGTGGGAGGATGGCTTGAGTCAGGCATTTGAGGTTGCAGTGAGCTATGATGGCACCTCTACATTCCAGCCTGAGTGACAAAATGAGATCCTGTCTTAAAAAATAAAATAAATAAATAAATAAATAGGGCCACCTGCAGTGGATCACACCTATAATCCCAGCACTTTGGGAGGCTGAGGCGGGCAGATCACGAGTCAGGAGATCGAGACCATCCTGGCTAACACGGTGAAACCCTGTCACTACTAAAAATACAAAAAATTACCTGGGCATGGTGGTGGGCGCCTGTAGTCCCAGCTATCTGAGAGGCTGAGGCAGGAGAATCGCTTGAACTTGGCAGTGAGCCAAGATTGCACCACTGCACTCCAGCCTGAGGGACAAGAGCAGACTCTGTCTCAAAATAAAATAAAGAGAAACAGAACTTATACAACTTTATATTCCAACAATTATTCATTCACTCACTCATTTGTTAATATTATTAATATTCTTTTCAAGTTACTTTGTTGTTGTTGGATATGGCAAAGGAAACCATGAACACTTTATATAACCTTCTTAGGGAAAGTAGACACTGTTGTTCTTGTTTTCTAGCACCAAAGTCTTGTGTTGTTACCACCAATATCAAAAATATCGTTTTTTTGGCTGCAAAGGTAAGTTTTCTCCTAGAATCATTGTTATAAAAAGCCTTGTTTGTAATTTAAAATCAATTCCAGTTTTAAACCAGTAACAACTCAGACATTGGTTGATTGTATGCAGAAGATTTGCAAAAAATACAGTCACTTTAGACCTGGATTTCTTCTCACCGAGAAATGTTTCTCCATTGTTCTTCAAAACTACTTGCATTTTTGTACAAATTCTTAAAAGGGCCAAATAATAGACTTTTACAGTATATGTATTAGTAATTAGAAAACTGAATATTTAATTATACTTTCCTCTTTCCCTGAATGTCTTGAATTACAGTTTTTAAATTTTATTACTTTCTACTCAAATTACTCTTTTATTATCTGAATTGTCAAAAAGCTAGTTAAAAGAATTGTCTTTAGTATTGGAAATTAATAATAAATGTTACCAGAAATAATAAAAGAAATTTCTTTAAACACATGAATTTTTTCTGAGATTATTTTGCAGATAACTCATTTATATTCAAGGAACAGCATGAAATATTTTATGATGTACTTGATGTGCTTAAAGCACATTTTAAAATACTAATTGCAGGAGGAGAAATTTCAGTGACTTTCAGTCATTTAAATCAAACAGCTTAGTAAGCCATGGCTAATATTATTTGTACCAGTGAGCTCTTGGCTTGGCATTTTCGTGGGAGACATCAGGATTTCATTTATTGACTAAATAAATAATATTGTAGTGTTGTATAAAATGTTGGGCTGCCCTTCCATAGCTAATTATAAAAGAGCAGTCAAGTTGGGGGAATTTTGAGTCCACTACTTTGACATTAAATCACAGCATTTCACTTGTGTGTTTGATCAGCTATTGAAGTAGCAGTTTATAAGGTAGTAAACGATAGATTTTGCTTCATGTTAAATAAGTATATATTTTTTCTAAACTTAGGAAGAATTACATTAAATACTATTTGGCAAAGTGTGGTGGCATCAAGACCCACTGTTGTGTTAGAAATAAGCTGTTTCTATGACCAAAGATGACCAAAGATCATATTAGGAGACTGTGGCAAGTGTATTTAAGCCCTTCCTGAAATTCAAGGATATAAATCTTTCTTAAATTCTTACTACGTTTGTCCCTTTTCCCAAAACATTTTATTTTCAATTTTTTTTTCTTAGTAGCCTTTTTGTTATCTTTCTCTGATTGGAATTAACTGTTTATTTACTGAACTAGTATAGGGGCTAGCACTATTTTGCTTTAAAATTAAAACTCACGTGATTACACTGCTACCCTAAAAACCAACAATAGCAACAAAAACAACAAATCGGGAGATTCCTTTACAGTATCACCTACAACTTTTCTCACCTATTACTTTCATCCAAACATAAACAACAGTTTACTATTCCTTCTTAGACTACTTAGCATTCCCTTTTCATATTACCAAAGTATTTATTTCTCTTCATGTAGGCCATTACAGATAATTGATATCAAGAGTATTTATAAACTTAACCTCAAAAACAAAACAAAACAAAACAAAAAAAAACTCCAGAAATATGATAGCTTCCTAAGAGAATGAAAGAATCATGTTACTTCCCTATCTTCAGTTCCTTAGTTTGTAAGGGAAGGAGATTGAATTGGATGAACTCTATAGTGTCTTCTGCCTCAAAAGTTTTATTTTTATAAATCCTTTGTAAATTAAAAATTTCTACAATTTTTACAAATTTTAAACCAACCTTGAAACATTCTTACATATTATACAGAGTATATCACTGAGAAATGTGTTTCCCTTTTAATGAAGCCTTATGCACATACTAAAGAAATACAGAAAAACATATCTGCAACATCTAATGCAGTGAAGCTTAAAAGCAATAATTTGAACAGTTTGTGATTGATTTTGTAAAAATGTATACTCTATCCAGCATTACTAATTATATAATAGCACTCTTCAGTTTTGGAATGTGAACCCAAACTACTATTTCCACACTTTAATGTTTCTGAATCATTATTAAAGTATCTCATTATTATTATATATATTGCATCCTCTAGTTTACTGGAGGACCAAGGGAGGCAATTATTTCACTTGAAATTTGACTGGCAGAACGATGAACTATGAAAATAATTACCATCTGCCTGAGTTTTTTTTCAATTATATTAATAGTAATTATTATTAATAATGCATATTGTCTAAAAAGGAAAGAAGCAACTAACCTTAGTATGGTTATGTAATTTAAATATTCAATTCAAAAGACCAATAGTTTAGTCTTTATTATGTGTAAAGCATTATTGTAGCAATGGCAGGGGATAAAAAATGACATAGGAATTATTCCTGTTCTGAGGTAGAAAGTATTCAAGTAGGAATAAATATAGCCAACAGAGAATAAGAAAATGCTTATTACAGGCATAAATAAACATTATGGATTCATGTTAATTCTTTTTGGTTGTTGAAGGCATTGTAGTAAAGTTAAACTTGGGTCCAGAATAAGAATTGAATTTGGCAAAGCACTATTGGGGGACAATATTTTATACACACACACACACACAAACACATACATATACACATATGTATATGTGTATTTTCATGTATATGGAAAGCATGAGATAAGACATGAAAGCATTACTAGATAGTGTGTTTTCAGGGAATTGTGAGTATCCCAGAGAACTCACTATACATAGAACTATACATAGAACTGGACAGGCAGGAGACATAATCTAAATAAGAGGTAGGTTAAGTCCAAATAGTAGAACACATGGCATAATATGCTAAGTATTTTAATCTTTACTATTTATGCATGAATAATGTAGAACAAGTCTTTAAAATAAACAAACTGGATCTTAATATATTTACTAACTTCTGTCAGGAATAAAAATAAGTTCTTTCATTGAAAAGAAGAAAAAAGAGGAGGAGGAGGAGGACAGAAGGAGGAGGAGGAGAAAGAAGAGGAAGAGGAGGAGCAGCAGCAGCAGTGGTAGCAACAGAGACTGCTTAACATAAATAAAATGAGAAGGTATTAGAAAGGTTGAAAGACTAATAATCAAAATTAAAACTTGAAAAATTAAGTTTAAATTAGGCTCTCATTAGGAACAATGGCATTTCTGGAGGTGATAATATGGCTTCTAACTGATATGCATTATCTAAATTAAATAAAAAATAAGTATAATACTAAAATAATAAATTTTTATGATTTTAACAATAAAATAATAATGGTATGAAGAAATGCATCTGAATTGGCAGTTGGGATGCTGAGTTAAATGTCATGTAGGCTGATTTTGACCTTACAGTAAATAACATTTAAGATGTAACTGGAAAAAAAATTGAGTCTGATTTTACATATGTACACATATATATGTGTATATATATGTGTGTATGTATATATAAAATTACATATATAATGTATATATAATGATTTATATGTGTGTATGTGTGTCTATATCTTATTGAAATTTGTTACATTCACTTTTAAAAATTATTAATCTCAACAGTTGATTTAAAGCACTGTGGTCTCTCCTTTTTCTGGTTAATTATTTATATACATATTCATATAGCATATGTGTGTATATAAATATATAATTATATATATTTCTGTACAATTTAAATATGTATTTATATATAATTATACATATATTTATGTGCACTATATAAACAAATACATAAATACATATTTATATACACTTTTAGTATATTTAAATATATAAATAAATATATACTTATATATAAATACATACATAATTATACACAAATATATTATATATAATTATATATACACAATATATAATTATAATCATATATTTGTGTATGCAATATACAATTATAAATTTCATACAGACACACATACACAAATAATTAACCAAAAAAAGGAGAGACCACTGTGCTTTAAATCAAATACTGAGATTAATAATTTTTAAAAGTTAACGTAACAAATTGCAACTCGAGTTTAGGGGATTATGATAGATATAGTCTATGCCAATTTATTTTTCTATCTCCCATCAATTAAAGAAAATTTATCCAAACTTTGCTCAATTTTCAAAATAACATAAGTCTGCATTAATTTATTTAAAATTAATTTAATCATATCAATATAATAATAGCAATTATTTAAAAAGTCGATTAGTACTCTAACTTTTATTTGAGAAACAGTATTTCCTAGCCCCAAGCTTTCTTATTCTCAGTCTACTGCTACCAAAAAAATTCAGTTAGATGTTTCTTCTGCTAATTGCAAAACATGTCTAAATGACATGCTGTAATGTTTTTAGGTATTAGCCTGGCCAACCCAGGCCAGAGCATTCATGTTCCCATATTTACTATAAGCAAGCAAGTAATAATGATTCCATGCCCAATCTACATGCACAGGAATCCACCCAAATGAATTTCAGGCACTTTTGTTCTATTTTACAACTTTATTCCTTCCCTGGGGGGAACAGAAATCCCAACTCCTAGACACCCCAAATACCTACTCTTTCGTCCTTATAATGAAGAAAACAGGCTTGCTTCTTTACTAGGATTAGGATGCTTCCTGCAAGAAAATTAGGTTAACAAGTAAATTGGGAGAGCACATGGCATGTTAGTTCTCTTCTCTCTGTTCCTCCCCTCACAGGGCTGACATCATGTCTTCCCCCATAACCATTAAGTAAGGGGTCTGAGTTTTATACATTTCCACGAACAAAACTGTCCATTTTAAAGCATATCTTTATGGTCAATTCAGAATATGTCAAACTGTCAAACTTTTATTGTATTGTTTTTGGATGACATAATATGTGATGGCTTATATTACATATTAATATCACAAGACTCCCTAGCTGAGTGTTGTCTTAATCTTTTGAAATATTGTTGAATGAAATCTAGGGTAAACAAATGTCTTTAAGGACCAAAAGCAGATTTCTTCGTCTGCAGTATTAGAATAAAATAGTTTCTTTGTTTTGATTAATTCGACTAAGTTTAAATAACTTACTCAATGTCACATAGCTTGTAAGCTCAAATTATTGTAATTTGATTTTGTTTTGACAGTTGTTATATGCACATGGACTGTGTAAATATAATATTCATTTCAGGAAGAAGTTATGTATATATTATTCTTGACTACTTTAGCCACAAGCATATTAATCTGTGTTAATACGAAGTTGTGCTGTATAAGTTAACTATGTGATAATTATATTCATCTACTAAAAATAGCTATAAAACTAAAAATATAGGAAAACTAGAAAGTCAATTAGTCAAACTTTCTACCAGTGAAAATGATTCTGTCATTCTTCACTCAATTTGATAGATTGATAAACATATCTAAATGAGAAGATCATTGTTTGTAATAACAAAAATTTAAAATGACTGTGGAAATTGACATGCTTTATACTTTTATATGCAAAAAAGTCTTAGGGAGCTTTCTACATATGTTTCACCACTAGGATACTCGGCTGTCCTTTATATGCTAACTCATGTTCTCTAGTCACAGAGTGTTCTTTGATGATATATATTTGTATAAAAAATGTCCTGCCAGATATGCTCATAGTTCAATTATAATGAGCTTAATAAGGCTATTTTTCTTCCAAAACATTATGGTTTGTTATATCTCTGACCTTTAATTTCTAATTGTTTAAATTATGTCAAAGTAATATACATCATATGGCATATGTTATATAGTATATATAAATGCAATATGTGTTATACATTACATGTAATTATTACTAGAAATACATCTAGTTGAAGTATAATTAGTTCAAAATTGCTATTCATTTCTCTTCTTAACTGTTACAATTTGGTGTTGAGTGTGTAAATTCTTTATTTAAGCTGAGGATACTATAATTTGTCATCTCATGTTCTGAGTTTATGTTAACAAGAATTTCTTGTTTTCCCTCTACAAATGAAATCAAGATATTTTATTTTCAGTTTTAAAAGGGTGGGGAGCCTAGACACCGTATCAGAGGACTTGGAATAAAACAAAGCTCAAAGCTGAATGAATGAGAGAATAACTCTCATCATTGTTGATATTTTGTGCTTTGAATCTTTAATAAAAATTTACAGATTCAGTGTAAGTTTAAGTAAAACATTTCATGATGTGTTCGCACATCCTACTTTATTGTCACTGAGATATTATATAGGTTAAGGAGAATTTATGAATTCTCAGTTATAGAGTTTTCTTTGGAAAAAAGAGTAATGTTTTTTTCCAAAATGAATGTTAAGCTGTTATTACAGAATATAGACTATACTGTTAATTTTTATATAACAACAATTTATGATTTATTTTAAGTATTATGCTTGATCACTTACTGAATTACTTCACTAAGCTTTAAAATAATTTCATTACACACATGCTTGCCTTCAAATATTTCAGCCATGATTCGTACTATATCATTTGAATACATCTAAAAATATCATATTACACATTTATAATTTACATCTTATGTATGTAATAGTCAAATTTAAGCTTTATGACTCCAGCCTCAGTATATATTTTTTAACCTTCCAAGACTCATTTGGAAGGTGAGTTCAAGGATCTCTATTGAGATTCTTCAAAAATCCTTCAATGGAATCTGTATATTTGCTTGTATTTACTATGTCACATTAGTTATCTTTTCAAAATAGATGGGTCAGATTTATTACTTGGGTTTTGCAATTTATTCAAAAAATATGTATCTTATAATAAAAATAACGCATAGTGATGTCTTCATTATTTCATAAATGCAAAATGTGGCTGCTTTCATTATAAATCCATATCTAGCCATCTAAATATAGAGGTTAATTAGGACAATTGTTTGCTTTGTTACACTGAGACTGCCCAAATTTATCATCTGTATCCAGTTTGATTTTGCATTACCGTTAGATTTTTCAGGTTACACATACAAAATTTCTGTTCTTATAAGTCGAATAATTGATGTTAGCATTTTATATAGGTTATTAGAACACTTCTAGCTTCTGACATGGTCTTGCCTAGTAGTGTAGGAGATGCATGTACAATGAATAGTGTTCTCACCTTAATCCTTGGTAAACTCAGAGAGACTATTAGTGATGAACAATTTCTCTGCCTTTACACAATTCTTCTCAGCCTCAATTAAACTAACAACTCCCATTAAAGGACAGCATGCAGGGTAGTTTCTGATAAATGGATGTGTGCTCAAAAAGAAGCATCTAGGAAGAGCTCACTCTTTCCAGTTTCTAATGGTGGTGGGAACAACATTTTATGCTGCTGCTCTCCTGACCATTTGGTATACTAGCCAACTGGGCCATGATCCCTGCCACAAGTTGAGAGATGCACAAAGTTGCAAAGCCACCGATCATGAAGGTCAGGAGGAAATCATATGTTTTATACACATAATATATTTGTAGAAAACAGAGATAAGAAGTCATGTATTGCAGCATATAGAGAGTAACCTAAACACTTGGTAGAGATTTTTCCTCATTTTTTTGTCATGAAATGAATCTATAATTATCTATTGCTTCATTTGTTGGTAATGCTTTTTATTTATAGTAACTCCTTTTAACAACAATGAGCCTCAAAATAAAAGTAAATACATAATAAAAAGTATTAAAACATTTTTGGGATAATTCCAAAATCTTGGTCAACTGAGTCCTTTTTAATTGATTATTGCTTTTAATAATATGATGATGGGTTACATTGTGTCTTATAATTTTTATTAAATGCTAGATCTTGCAGTAAAATAGCACTAAAGACTGAGGTAAATAACGTTTATGCACAGATAAAGGTGCACTTCTTTATTTGTTGTCAGGTCATTAGTGTGTCTTGTTGAGCCTGGGTACTCTGTAGTCATTCCTGGTCTTATTTTGTTTATTTATTTGTTTTCTTCTGTTACATTGAAACATGACAGGCTTCACTATCTTTGAGAACAGGACCATAGAAATTTTTAAAGCAAGGATTGGAATCCTGGAGCTTGGATATTTTGTCACAGGTGTCTTCCATACCCCCAGGCTTCATGGAGGTCTTTGTACCTCTTCACCAGTGTCAAAACTCTGATCTGCCTGCCCCTCCTAGAGGGTAGGTAGACACTGATTTATTCAGCGGGTAATAGCTGAATTCTTTCTTTGAGTTATTTCATCCTGGCTTGAGACTATAGCAATCCCAGTAATCTACAACTCAGAAGGGATTTCTCTCGGTTCTACTGCCATTCCTCCAGTGAAGGCACTTCATTGCCTTATTCTCAGGCTTAGGAAGGGAGTATGCGAAGTTTTTTCCCAGCTCATCTACTCTTGTCTCAGATCATAGCAGGACCAGTGCTTCAATGAGAACATTTTTCAGTATCTCTCCCCTGCCGCTAATTGCTTTGTAGGCATTCGGTCTATGAGAAAGAATTGGCATGTGGTTCTTTTATGTTTGGGGATCCCTGGAATTTTAAACCCCTTCCTCATGCTGCTCTACCAAACATGAAAACAATGTGGGTTTCCCCTCTCCAAAGAGAGGCTTGTAACTTTCTGGATTTCAGTTCACTAGATTCTTTTGCAATCTTAGTTCACTAAAGGCCTTAAAATAATTATGATTGTGTAGATGTTCTAGCACATTCTTGTAGTCAGTTGAAAACAGCAGTTGAATAATGACTTTCACTTTGCTGTCATCAGATGGTCTAAGTATAATTAATTTCAATAGTAGTTTGATTTATTTAGTCCAATTCAACAAGTTAGCAAAAAGTTTTGAATTTATACCTTGTCAAAAATAAAAGCAACTATCATTTTGGGATATGCTATTTGAGAACTCTATCCAAAATGATTTTTTAAAAATTAACATAATAATTTAAACTATGTTAGTGCAATATTTCTCAATTAGAAGTCCTCTGCTTTGGAGAAAAATATCCTGGGGACTTTGGGAGGAATGTTGTATGATTACTTCTCTCTCATGTATTGCACTACTCCTTACAACAAGCTTATATAACTCTCACCTAGCATCACTAAAACTTAAAATTCTAAGAAAAAGTAAGAAAAATCCTTTAATATTTAGGTGGCCCAGGCATAAGTTCATCTAGTTTTTAGTTAAAGTATCAATTTTTAAATTTGATTTCATTTTTTACAATTTCACTATATCTGTGAAACTTACATTTATTTCCAAAGCACTTCTCTTTCTTCTTTCTAAGGAAGACAAACTTTCTTTAACATTTATACCATCACTTTTCTCTACTAATACACTTCTTTGTTGCTATCATTATTAATATGCCCCATGGACCCTTTCTTCTCATTTATTAACGTTTCTAGCACCTGCATCAGTTTTTTCACCATTCATTTTATCATAAATTATGATATTTCAATACATGTTTATATTTATTTAGCACCTTCCCCCCTCTGATGTCAGCCTCCTCATTTGCAACAATCCATTCCCACAGTCATAATTTCTCATGGTCATACTCTCAACAATAATTGTAACTTTCCAAAATTTCCTGGCTACTGGTATTCCAATCTCTGACTACATCATTTCCTTTTAGATCACATAGGTTCAAATCAGTAGTTCTGTCACGTGATTAATACCTTCAAGATCTAAACTCTATAACGTTTTCATCATCAATCATTGTGTTAATATGTTTCATTTCCATCTCACCCACTTGCATTACATTGTCCAGAATATTTACGACTGCCTTGCATAAAACTCCTCAAATCCTTTACCTGGGAAAGCAAAAATGCAAGCTTTAAAAAACTAGTAACAACATTTATATATCTACAACTTAAAGATGGTGGAGAATGCTGAGGCAATATTGTAATTGGCCTCTGTAAATTTCTGGAAGCTAAACTCAAATAAGCACTCAAAATTGCATAATTATTCTATGATACTAATTTCACAAGTGACTTTCCACTTGTGAGAAATAGTAATAAAAACTGCTAACATTTGTTAGGTACTATGTTGTGTTCACTTTGGGCTTGCATTATTCCATGTCTCATGACATTATAATCTCCACAAAAAACCCATGACATAATTGCTATTTTTAGCACCATTTTACAGATAACTGTATGTGACATAACGACAGTCCATATTCCAAATTGTTATATCGTACTGCCTGTGTAGCATGTACTTTTTAGGATATAGATAAAGTTTATTTGCTCCTATTGAAATTCGTATTCTCCACTTGTACCCAAATTCCACTTTGAAAACTTTCTCAAGAACTGTCAATCAAGTGATCTTCTCTTTTGTTTTACCAATTACTCACTATCTACTACATTAATCCCATTTGCATAGGAAGAAGGTCTAGATTCTCCCAGTTTTGGAAGAAAAGGGTAAACAAATGAATATAAATGAATCCTATCCTCTTTCCAACTTTATTCCTATTTCTTATATGGAACTTCGTTATAATATTCCGTGTCTTCTGTCAGTAAACACAGCCTTTACTCTTCTCTCTACTTCTAATCCTGAGTACCCCCTCTAATCAGGTAATGAGGGGCACTACTTCCTGACAGAGGGGAAACAAATGAGATGAGCCCTATGACCTCAGTTTAGGGTCTTAAGACTGTTTCTGGGTTCTAGCACTGTGAGAAGAAACCAATGTTGAACCCAGTGGACTTCTGGGTTGATAAAGCAAAACTGAAAATCTGGGACAACAGAGCTAGATAGAATTTGCAGAGTAAAAAGCCAGAAAGGAGGGAATTGCCCAGAGAAGTTCAAATCTGAAAAGAGATTCCTTGAATGTTCATTTGATTACTGATGAACACAGGCACATGAGTGATCTACCTGACACCAAGCAAAAGCTACCTGAGGTGTGCATGCCCTGCCCCCAGCTGGGTTTTTGGTTTGTTTGTTTGCTTGTTTGTTTGTTTGTTTGTTTTGAGACAGAGTTTCACTCTTGTGCTCATGCTGGAGTGCGATGGTGTGATCTCGGCTCACTGCAACCTCCGCCTCTTGGGTTAAAGCCATTCTCCTGCCTCAGCCTCCTGAGTAGCTGGGACTACAGGTGCCCGCCACCACACTTGGCTATTTATTTTTTTATTTTCTTATTTTTTAGTGGGGATATGGTTTTACCATGTTGGCCAGGCTGGTCTCACACTCCTGACCTCAAGTGATCCTCCTGCATCGGACTCCCAAAGTGCTGGGATTATAGGCGTGAGCCACTGCACCCGGCCGCCCCCAGCCTATTATCAGTTTGACAAATCATCATAATTCACAGGATACTGGGTAGAATACTCAGAAGGGTATTGCCTTAATCGTGGGGAATAATTTACTTTGAACTAAATGCTGTTCTGATCCCATATAAAAAATTTTAACAGCAAGAATCAAGATGATTAAACTGTTTCTAAGTAGTTTAGCTGCATCTCAAAGTAAAGTCATAAATATTTAAAAGTACTAAAATATCCAGCACCCAACAATGTAAAATTCACAATTTTTGGTACCTAATCAAAGACTAGTAGGCACGAGAAGAAGCAAAAAAAAAAAAAAAAAAAAAAAAAAAAAAAAAAAAAAAAAAAAATGACCAATAGAAGAGAAAAGTTAAACAACTAAAGCCAACTAAGAAATAACAGTTATTAAAATTAGCAGACAAAGCCATTTAAATAGTTTTTCAAACTGTGCCGAGATATTAAAAAAGTTAAGCAGATATATTGGAACTATAAAATGACCACTTCTAATAAAGAAACATAAAATATCTGAATAACATAAAATATCTGAATTGAGCAATATTGAATGAGATTATTGGTAAAATTTCAATGAATTTGCAGATAACAAATATAAAACACAAAGAAAAGAGAATCACCAAATAATGAAGAGTACCAATAAATTAAAAGACAGCTTCAAACAATTTAATATGTGTGTATTATAATTGGAGTCTTTAAAGAGACAGAGCCAAAATTAAACTTCAAGAATAATTTCTGACATTGGCCTAGGTAAAGAATTTATGATGAAGCTCACAAAAGCAATTGCCACCCCCCCAAAAATGGACAAATAGGACCTAATTAATCTAAAGACCTTTTGTTCTGCAAAACAAACTATCAGCAGAGTAAACAGACAACATCCAGCGTAAGAAAAAATATTTGCAGACTGTGTCTCATAAATAACTGATATCCAGAATCTATAAGGATGTTCAAATAAACAAGAAAAAAGTAATCCCATTAAAAATTGGGCAAAGTACATAAACAGAGACTTCTCAAAAGAAGATATACAAGGACTCAACAAACATGAAAAAATGCTCAACATCATTAATTATCAGAGAGATGCAAATCAAAACAATGAGATACCATCTCACACCAATTAGTATGGTTATTAATAAAAAGTCAAAAAACAGCAAATGTTAAAGAAGTTGTGTTGAAAAGGAAACGCTTACACACTCTTGGTGGTAATGTAAATTAGTTCATGCCCTGCGAAAAGCAGTTTAGAGATTACTCAAAGAACTTAAAAAGGGACTACTATTCAACCTGGCAATTCCATTGCTTTTCCTTCACCAAAGGAAAATAAATCATTCTTCCAAAAAGATACTTGCATTCATATGTTTATTGCAGCACTATTCTCAATACTAAAGACATGGAATCAAGACACGTGCCTACCAACAGTGGGTTGGATAAAGAAAATGTGGTAAATATACACCATGGAATACTATGCAACCATCAAAAATAACAAAATCATGTTCTTTGCAGCAGCATGGAATGCAGCCAGAGGTCATTATCCTTAGCAAATTAATGCTGAAACAGAAAACCAAATACTCTTACTTATAAGTGGGAGCCAAACATTGGGTATGCACAGACACAAAGACGGGAGGAGTAACATACCCTACGGATTCCAGAAGGGAGAAGGCAGGGAGGGGGACAGGGTTTGAAAAACTATCAGGTACTATGTTATTCTTGATAATGGGATCATTAGAAACCAAAACCTCAGCATCATGCAATATATCCATGTAACAAACCTGAACATTACCCTCTGAATCAAAATATGAATAAAAAATTTGAGAAAAAGAAAAACGTTTGAAACAATTTTGGTTTTGATAGAAACAATAATCCCAAGATCCAAGAAGCTCAACATGTTTGACTTCATGTTTCTGTGGTCCCTCAACCTCACATAATCAAATTGCCTCAAATACATGATTTAGAAAAACCTTAAAAGCAACAAGGGAGGAAAATGATACGCTATACTACTTTCAAAGAAAGAGACTTAAGTATTACTACATATTTCTTTTCAGAAACAAATCAAGAAGACAATAGAGCAACTTAAAGCAACTTATATCCACTTTTATGTCTTACAGTGGAGACATAAAAGAGGATATAAATTACAATTCTATAACCAGAAAACATATATTTTTAATGTAGGGGCAAACTGAAGACTTTTTAAGATATAGAAACATTGAAAGTAGACCAAAACAGGAAATATTAAAGGACATTCTTTAAGTAGAATAAAAATGGCATATGGTGGGACCAAGAGTCTCAGAAATGGTAACTACATGGGTAAATTTGTATTTTTTCTTATAAATTAAATATATTTAATTTTTAAATTAAATTAATTATTTAAAATATATTTGATTATTTAAACAAAAATGCAATATGTTATGGGGTTTATAACATGTTTATAAGTAAAATGTAAGACAAGAGCTGCATCACACCAGAACATGGATAATCTCACAATAATTACTGTGAGTGGGAGAGACCAGACAAGTGATTTCATAAAGTGTGATTACACCCATATAAAGCTCTAGACAGTGCAAACTGTATAATCTATGGTGACAAAAAGCCAAAGGTCATGCCTAAGAATTAGGAGAGTGAGGTCAGGAGGTCAGAATTACAAAAGAGTATGTTGAATCTTTGGAGAGTGATGAAAATATTCATTATCTTGATATTGATGAGGGCTTTGTAAGTGTAGGCAATATCAAAGCTTACCACATTGTACACCCTAAATATATGGAATTTATTTTATGTCACTAAATATCAATAAAGATGATTTTTTAAAAAAAAGAAGAAAAAATATTGAAAATAATATATATTGCTATGACTCATTTTCTCCATGATATGTTCTTATATCAGTTGGAAATTCTCTCATCAGGGAGGAAAGCCCAAGATCAGAGACCGGAAGTTTCTTGGCACAGAGTGAGCTAAATAAATATTAATTGAAATAAATTAAATGCCAGCAGTATGCCCATTAGATAGTCAGGGATCTGATCTCTTCTAATCTCATTGAGGTAAATGCTCCAGTGTTTAATTCAATTAAACCCGTAATTATTAAACATAGTTTATCCCTTTGCTCAACTCATTAAAATAGTACTGCTATATGACAATCAAAACTGCCTATTATCTTTCCAAAATACTGCTTTACTTGTAAGCACACCTATCTTTTGTTGAATATTCTTACCTTAAACCTCCTGGTCAGGTTATGGTACTGTAGTCCTCAAACCTCTTAGACTATTGCAACTAATGACATTTTCAACTGTAGTAGTTCTCATTCATGAAATTAGAGAGATATTGATTGGGAAATCATCATTTATTAATAAAATATGTTTTTCATCTCTAAAGCTAACATACAAATTTTGATAGAAATCTCTATGTTCCAGTCTATAAATTCAAGCTAGAGATAGACTTAATTTTAATTGAGTATGTGTAATAAACTTTGACAGATTTGTTAGCCCTGTATTTAATACACAATAGGAAACGTAAGGAAGTACCGGCTAGTGTTTTTTGGGTCTGGTCAGAAAAATCTTTAAAAAATAAATGAGATTGGAACTGAGTCTTTAAGGTGGCTTTGCAGTTACCAGGTAGGACACCAGAAATGATCATTTTAGAAACATAAATGAATGCATACAAACAATATAGCAACTCAATTGTTTGCATAATGAATGAGAAGCAGACAAAGATGAGGTGGGAGAGATTTTTAAGAGACAGATTATTGAATTTCTTGCAAGTAGTATTGAGGAGGGGGATTAAACCAGACACTTAAGATTTTACTAAGCCCTGTGACACTAGTGGATTACTTGCTCTCTCCAAACTGTTCTTGCTTTGCTATAATTATCTACAGTTATTCTAACAATTTTCCTACAATCATTTGTATTGGTAACTTATCTAAACCACTTAGAAAACACCTTCAAACCTTAATTTGTTCTCTAATAGTATATTTATCCTCAGCATTAGTTTCTGCAAATTCCCTAAACTGATTTAATTATTCATGTGGTTTAGGTCACATGGAACAAGTTGTAGTCTAAACCAGAAAGACATCTCTTTGATAATTTCCTCTTTTGTTTTCTTCATCTCAATAGCACAAGGTCCTTCACATTTCAATGGAGCTATGGTTATATTAATTTTATAATTAACATGTGATAATAGTAAATCACTATTTACAATAATATTAATTACTATGTGTTGAGTGCTAGCTCTGTGATAGATATAAGGTAAAGTGTTTTATGTGTATTACTTCCTTCAATTCTCAAAACTAACCAATGAAGTTGACATTTTACCAATGAGTGAAGTGAAGCTTCGAATGGTTAAGGTCATGTAGATAGAGATTTGAGTGCAACTCTGTCAGATTCTAAATTATGTAATAAAACATAAGGTTAGTGAAATAACTGGAACCCTACTAAACCAAAATAACTCATGTATTCTCAGTATGTAATTTAGACTCTGAAAATAATGTAATATGCCCAATTACTATTAACATTAAAATGAGAAAAGTAGTTTCATTGTTCAATGTTCTATTACACATCTAAAATCTCATTTACAAGGACATTTTAAAAACAAAGTATACAAAAAGAATAATTTGAATTGAAATGTTAAGTGCTTCTGATTCCAGTGGAAGCATTAGAAGTTGTTAGAAATTCTTGAATGACTATCTATAAATTAGATATTTGCATGAAAGAGGTTTTATTTCTGAAGACATGTAATTTTGAATCAGCAGAGTGTATATGTAAGTGTTCATGTATAATGAGTTAAATTGCAATGCTGTTACCTGGGAGAATAGGATCTGTCATCTTTAGCACTCAAATGTTACCCACATACAAACTATTTAATTGAAGCAGAAAATAGTAACAGTATGTTGCTTCTTTTGTGTGCTTCATATGGGATAAAATGTCAGAGTAAGGAAAGATTCTAGCAATTTGGCTTCTAATGACATTAATGACAGATGCAAGTCTAAAAAACCCCATGTGGTAGCTTGAAAATTTATCCCACATGTGCTTTAATCATATATGCTTACTGTACAGACAAAAACAGATTGTTCTAGCTGTCAGCATATAGGATCAAATATAAATGTGAATGAACATGGTACACAGTGTCTTGATTTTTGTAACATCATTCATACACGCCACAAATTTCTTACCTGACTTCTTTTAACATTAATAATGAGCCATAAACCAAGATGAAATAGAAAATGAAAATAAATTATAAACTCATTTTTTACTTCAAAAGAAAGTAAGTATAAGGGGCTATACAGAGTTGAGTCTTCAAAGCATCCTTATTCTAAGTGAATAATGAAACTTTGCTTTAAAATTATAAAATAAATATTGTAACCTAAAATGCATTTTCTTTATTTCTATAGTCTCCATGTAATTATTCCTTTCACCAGAAATTTAACGCCACTTTAAATTTATTATTCTATTAAGCCTGCAATTCTGGTCAGAAAATTGTTATTTTAGTATAAATTCACAGATCAACTCTAAGAATTTGAAGCTACACAGTGTATTTTGACAGTGATGTTTGCAAATTTGCAAAATATGCGTTTACTTATCGACATACGCTAATGGAAAAAGTGATTGAATCAATATCCTGAATTTTTTACCTTTCCGTATATTCATGACATTCATCATGTAACTTTGCCTTTCCATCTGCTTTCTTGTTCTTCTGCCTTTACCACAAGGGCATTCCAGTGATAGCCGGATCAATACTAAGGTAAATGGAGGAGACAAATCTACCCGGTAATCTCACAAAATGCCAAACTCTACCTCATCATCAGACAAATGAGGGAGTCTAGGTGAACCCAGACTAACCTGTCAAGCTATAACTCGTGAACTGAATGAATACTTACTGATTTAAGGCATATGATTTATTTTCCATAACCGTAGCAATAAACAATTGATCCACATAACTTTTTTGAGTTTAGCTTTAAGCTTGAATTTAAAACATATTGCCAAACTAGGCTGTATATAATTTAAATAGTTAAAACTTCGATTTTATATTGCTGCACATTTTTATATGTAAAGAATATTCAGCCAGGCACCGTGGCTCACTCCTGTAATCCTAGCACTTTGGGAGGCTGAGGTTGGCAGAGCACGAGGTCAGGAGATTGAGACCATCCTGGCTAACACGATGAAACCCCTTCTCTACTAAAAATACAAAAAAATTAGCCAGGCATAGTGGCAGGCACCTGTAGTCCCAGCTACTTGGCAGGCTGAGGCAGGTGAATGGCGTGAACCTGAGAGGTAGAGGTTGCAGTGAGCCGAGATCGCACCACTGCACTCCAGCCTGGGTGACAGAGGGAGAAACCATCTCAAAATAATAATAAAAAAAAGAATATTCCTTAACTTAAATAAATGTATGGTTTTATGACCAGATAGATGTTAAACATGAGATAGTCAGGCCACTTAACTATAATGACACCTCAGCACACTGACATGGAAAATAGCATATTGCCCTACCATCTTCTCATCCATTTAATAGAAAGACTAGGTCTTTGCTAAGTAAACTTCCAGTTCCAGACCAATTCTTCAAATGTAATAATTATTGTATGAGTCGGTTTTCCGTTGTTTAGAATAAATATTTTGGAACTTGAAGATATGCCACTGAGATTTATAAAAGGCACTAAATCTTTCTAAAGTAGTTAATTTTCAAAGGTAGCTTTAGGCATTGTTGTTCAAAGAATGCATGATATTATTGCCTACAAAAAACAAAGGTCTGCAAACTATGTTCTACACACCAAATCCTGACTGCAACCTGTTTGTTCTTTGTTTGCTTGCTGGCTTTAAATCAAGTTTTATTAGAACATAGCATGCTGATTCATTTACATATTATATAATGCTGCATTCACACTACAATAACAGAGTTGAAGAGTAGTAACAGAAAAACATAAGGCCCACAAGGCCTAAAACATTTACTATTTGAGCCTTCCCATAAAAAGTTTGCTGAATCTGGTTTACAGCATTCAATTTTTTTTTAGTTTATCTTTTGCTTAGTTTTGAATGCCAATCAATCATGCCTTTGTTCCACTTTCCATTGATTTTTAGCAACTTCATTCATTATTTCCATGCATTTTGGTGACATTTTCCTTTATTTATTTTTATGTAAATAAGGAATGAGATCAAGTAAATAGGTGACAAAGGTGTCTTCCCCACTCCACAAAGCAGACCAAGTCCAAGTGATTTATTTGCGTATTTAAAGCTCTCCACAACTTGCCCTAGATTTATTATTGTATCTGTTACTGCAATACAATTGATTCATCTTTATCCATTTCCCCTACCATTCTTTAAAATCATATCCCACAGAGAAAAGTTCTAGTAACCTCCCACCATCGCTATTCCCTTCTATTCCCATTGTAAAATTTAAGAACAAAG
Organism: Rhinopithecus roxellana; assembly: GCF_007565055.1. NCBI lineage: Eukaryota > Metazoa > Chordata > Mammalia > Primates > Cercopithecidae > Rhinopithecus > Rhinopithecus roxellana. Next base: position 76,344,335 of record NC_044569.1, on the reverse strand, counting down.
ATCTACGAGCATCATTTGTCCAAGTAAGTTTAAATATCTAGAAATTTCAAATCTTCAAATACCAATTAGAAGTTTAACAAAATTTTAGAATTGATTGTTTATTTCTTATAACATATTTCAAGCAAAAACAGATATACAAACAGACTTAAGTATATATGCCAATTGTAATCTCTTCATATATTTTGCATTTTTTAAGAAATAAGCAAATTAATGGTTTCAGAGTATTTAGTAATCTTGAATAAATATTGAGCATTTGAATAAATAATTGTCCAAAGAGCTCAAATCAGAAATCAAGATGCCCAAAGAGTTTAAATTAAAACCAAGCCATTAGCCTTTAAAGAGTTGAAAACAAGAAGTTCAATGCCAAATAATACAGTTTGAAAATAAAGAAATCATAGAAATAGAACTTATTCATTGAACTAGCTATAAAACAATATAAAATAATAGATTCTAGCAAAAGAATTGACTTATTCAAATGAACAAATCATAATTGCTTAAAATGAAAGCATTAATTTGATGTGTCTCAATAAATGTGAAAATACAGCTATAGGATCAATTTCTAATATCACAACAATGTGTTGGAGCACAGTAACACTTTATTTTTTCGATCATTTATTTGGGATCATACAGAAAGTCAATAAATGCCACATTTAAAAGCAGATAAGAGAGTTTTCTGAAGTCATCTAATGAGTTATAAAAAATTGCAATTATAATTAATCAAATATTAAAATTAGTTTATATTTACTAAAAATGCAACAACCAATCTCTAGTGATTGTATCAAAAACTATCAGTTTTCTGCCATTCAGATACTAATAATTGCAGCCGCTCTTGATTAACAAGGAAAGCTTTGTGAAAGAATCTCATTATATCAAAATGATCTGAAATTTAAAAATAATTTATATAGACACTAAATGTAATACACTTAAAATACTTTGGGGCATTTGAAGTTGAAAAATGAAATTATTTTGTTTGTCAAGTCATAGCATTAATAAAACGTATTTTTAAAAAGAAAAATTAAAATTCTCCATTTTTATTCCATACTATATATAAAATCTTATGTTTACAAATCATAAGAAGAGAATTGTGGTTTTCTGATGTTTCAAAGTGAAGCTAAAGTTGCCTTAAGTATGGTGTCTCTTGGGAAATAACCCATTGACACTGTACTATTTAAATATGAGCAGATTGGATTTCATGTGTTCTAGTTAGATATCAAATAAAAATAGGAAAGGCACTAAAATTGCTTTATTTTGTTTTGCAGTTTGAGAAAATGTTCCAATGGAAATTTCTCATGTTATAGTCTCAGTTCTAAATCCTTTAAAACCAGAATAACTAATTGCAAAAAAGAGAGTGTGGTAAGGTACCAGTCAGAATTAGAGAAGCATTTGAAGTAATTATGATTTAATTACTTTCTAGTAAAAAGAAATGGTTAAAAAAATCAAGTAAAAAGAAAAAAATAAGATATGAACTAAACATAAGGATGAGTTCATTTTTATGCACTTGTTACCATTTTTGGCACTTGTCAAAAAGTTAATTTTTCCTCTTCTCATTACTCAAGAGAGCGTCTAACAAACAAGAGTGAATAAAACAAGGTTAATTGAACGATTGATTTCATTTTTCAAGCCTTAGCATGCTCCCTTGCAATGAAAAGAATAACAATGCCAGTCCTGAGTTAAAGATGACTACTATTGAATCTATGTTCTTTGAGAGGCATAAGTATCAACATTTTCAGAATTATAAAAAGGATACAAGATAATACACAGTAAAACTTGATCTTGAGTACAAGGAGTGCAGGCAGAGATAAACTTGGGAGAAAGTTTTAGCTCAGTAGGACACAAAGCTAGAGCAGTAAGTACCTGAAAACCTTTGGAAGAGCTGAAAGTAAATTGCATAAGAAGAAAAGAAGGAACAAGATAAAAACAGGGGTAGAAAGTGAAGACATAACATTTGTCTATCTCTGAGAGTGACCTTCATGTATTGCATTATAATTTACAAATTCAACTCTGAAATTTTCAAATCTGATGATGTTGAAGCTAGGAAAATAAATTTCAACCTTCTCTGCTCCAACCTACAAAACTACATTTTATATTCTTTGGGAGTTAGTGCTCCTGTGAATTGAAAAATATAAATCAGATTTGTTTCTGATAACTTTCATCAACTACTTTAAAGTCCCTATGAAATTAAAGAGTAAGCAAATAAATCAGTTTGTTATATCACTTTGATTTTAAAAATACATAATTGTATATGTCTATCTTCTGTAGCCTAAGTTGATTTCCGGAATTCCCACCACGTATTAAGATGAAAGACCTAGGTTTTACTCATATTTGAGAAATGCTTAAAGTTCTCGTTTACTTATGCATTCAGTTTTTGTAACAAAAGAACAAAAATTAAAACTTGATATAGGTTGGAGAAAACATTAGATGAAAATGCATGACAGACCTGGAATCAAGGTAGACTTAATTTTCACTATCTTTGTTACTGTGTGTTCCTGTAGATAGAGCTTGGGTTTTTATTCATTTTTAATATAGAGAAGAGAAATATAAGACAATAAAATAGAGATAGCACCTACTGTGCCAGTGCCTTTCACATAGGATGAAATTTAAACCAAGACAAGCATAAAAGTTGTCACAGAAATGTACTAGAATCCACGTGTATCTCAATTTAATTTGAATTATTATCCTAAACTATCACATCATTATGGGTCAAATTGTGACATACACACACACACATACACACATATGCATGCACACACACACAAACACGTACACACACACACAAGATCTGTTGAAATCCTACCCCCAATACCTGTGAATGTGATTTTGTTTTGAAATAGAATCTGCAGATGACCAGGCGTGTTGGCTTACACCTGTAATCCCAGCATTTTGGGAGGCCGAGGCAGGCAGATCACGAGGTCGGGAGATCAAGACCATCTTGGCTAACACGGTGAAACCCCGTCTCCACTAAAAATACAAAAAATTAGCCATGCGTGGTGGTGGGCGCCTGTAGTCCCAGCTACTCGGGAGGCTGAGGCAGGACAATGACATGAACCTGGGAGGCTGAGCTTGCAGTGAGCTGAGATTGCGCCACTGCACTCCAGCCTGTGTAACAGAGCGAGCCTCCATCTCAAAAAAATGAATTAATTAGTTGCAAAATTAATTAATTAAAAAAATCTGCAGATGTTATCAAAAAAATAATTAGAATGATCCTAATCCAAATGACCGATGCCCTTATAAAAGAAGATCATGTGGACACAGAGAAAAATAAAGAAAATGCCATTGATAAAGGCAGAGATTAGAGTAATGCTGCTGCAAGCCAAGGAATGTCAAGGATAGCGTCCATCAGAAGCAAAGAAGTGGTAAGGAAAAGCTCTACACTGTAGATTCTAGAGAGAGTATGGTCCTTGATTTTGGCCACCCAGATTCTGGTATTTTATTATGACAGCCTAGCACAACAATTCAAATTTTGGTACCAGGGAGTTAGGTGCTGCTCTAATAAATACCTACAACTGTGGACATCGTTTTGGAATTGGATAATGGGTAGCAGCTGGAAGAATTTTGAAACATTTAATACAATATATTTAGATCATCTTGAAGATGTCATTCATAGAAATATAGATATTACTGGAAATTCTGTTGAAGGCCCAAAAAGAACAGGAGAGCAGTAGAGAAAGCTTCCATCAGCTTAAAAAGTACATATATTTTCATGATCAGACTGCTGCTAGAAATATGAACATTAAAGGTGCTTTGTAACCAGGTGTGGTGGCTCACGTCTGTAATCCAAGCACTTTGGGAGGCCGAGGCAGGTGGATAGCTTGAGGTCAGGAGTTGAAGATCAGCCTGGCCAACATGGTGAAACCCCATCTCTACTAAAATTACAAAAATATACCAGGCGTCATGGTACTTACCTGTAGTCCCAGCTACTTGGGAGGCTGAGGCACAAGAATTGCTTGAACCTGGGAGGCATAGGTTTCAGTGAGTAGAGATGGTGCCACTGCACTCCAGCCTGGTGATAAAGTGAGACCCTGTCTCAAAAAATAAAAATAAAAGTAAATAAATAATGGTGCTTTGGGTGGGGTCTCAGAAGAAAATGAGAAACTTATTATTGACACTGGAGTAAAAGCAATCCTTGTTATAAAATGGCAGATAACTTACCTGAACTGACTTCTTCTTTTGAGAGGAAGGTAGAACTTGTATGCTACGCAGTTGGGTATTTAGCTAAGGAATTTCCCCATCAAAGTGTAGAATATGCAGCTTGGTCTCTCTTTGTTGCTAAGAGTGAAACATGAGAAGAAAAAGATACATTAAAGAAGAAATTGTTAAACATAAAGAAACCAGCATTTGATGATTGCACAATTCTTAGCTTATTCAGGTAAAATAATCTGGAAACAGAGCAAAGTGTGTGGCTGAAAGAACACAAACTTTTGCTAAAGAGGTTAGCTGTGTGACTCATGTTTTCAACCAACCTTCTCAGCAGAAGACAGATATGCAGATGCAGTTATTCAGGAACGGTCTGTGGAGGACCCTCTTGTCTGATGGTTTAGACCCTCATGAATTGCAGGGGAGTCTGCTTTTCATAATAGAGTTTTGAGAATTTTATGCCAGCAGAAACATTGCCAGCCTGGACAGAAAGGGACAGAGGCAGGACAAAATGAAAGAAAATTACTCCTGAAGCAGAGCAATAAATGAAGAGGCCTTAACCACAGTCCTGGTTGGCCAAGAGAACAGAGCCATCACCCCAGCAAGCTGAGAGGACAGAGCATCAACCTACAGAAGATTGTTCTCAGGACATCTAGGGGAATATTCTCTGATGGATTACAAACTAGTTTGAGACCAGCAGCTCTTCCATTTTTCTCCCTTTCTGAATGGGCATCTTTATCCTATGCCTGTCTCTTCATAGTATCCTCAAAACAGATAACTTGCTTTCTATCTTCTACAGGTCCACAGATGGAGAGAAATTTTGCTCCAGGATTAATCAGACTTGGAATTCACAATAGCCAACATATATATGATTTACTAGATGAGCTTTGAGATATTTTACTAGATTATATTTAAGAGATTATATTTAGATAAGATTTTGGACTTAGAGTTGATGCTGAAGTGAGTTAAGACTTTGAGGATGTCGGGATGGAGTGTACGTATTTTACATACGGTACATAATTTAATATTTGCCCATTTGTTTTACTTTGTTATTTAGCTTTCTAAAGGTACTTATTTTTAATTGATTCCAAGTATTTCTGTTAATACAGAAAAATCCTTCCTTAAATGTGTTCAGCAACATAAGAATATATCTGATTCCTTTTACATGGAATTATTTGTATTACAGTCCATTGCACTTATATTCCAAACTATATTATTTGCCATCTGGATATTTTTAAGAGCCATTATTCTAGAATTTCAGTTTATCTATATCATGAAATTCCTTATCATTGGATCCCAGTTTTGGGGATTTCTATGGTCTTAAAGGTTCTGTTTCCCCCAAGTTTATGTGTTGAAACCTAATAACCAGTATGATGGTGAATAGGTCATAAGAACAGAGCCCTCATGGATGGGATTGGTATCCTCATAAATGAATTCCCAGAGAACTATCGTGCCCCTTCCACCGTGTGAGGATAAAATGGGAAGGCACAGTTCTAAGGACCAAGAAGTGGGGCCTCATCAGACAATGAATCTGCCAGCACTTTATCTTGGATGTCCCAGACTCCAGAACTGTCAGAAATCAATTTCTGTTGTTGATAAGTTATCCAGTTCATGGTATTTGGTGTAGCCCCCAAACGAAGATAAGGATTCTATGTCTTCCTTTCATTTACTCTCTCATTCTGGTAGAGCAATCTTCTAGTAGTTTCCAGAGAAAGGGGGAGTTGCAGGTCAATCAGACAAACTTTGAACAGTGAAGTCAAACTGCTATTGATATTTCACATAAATAACTTTATATGACTCTGACTTTCCACAATTGTGGGAAATGTTGTAGCACTCTCTGTCAGATGGTGCTTCTGCATCTGGTATTGAGCCTGAGGTTACTGTAGGTCAACAGGATTGGCAGCTGGAAAGGAAAGCTGAATGTGCAGAAGAGCAAGGGTAAACTGGACCCCCCGAGGACAACTGGAACCTGCAAGGACTTATTGGGCCTGTCTTCCGACACCTTCAAACCTGGTGCTGTGGGTGGTCGGGTGGAGGCATCGATGCATGTAATTCAAAGGCCAAGTAGAGGATGTCTCCTAGGGCTAATGCAAACTCAAAGCCATACAGAAAAGGAAATTCTAGAAAATGTTTAGTTCAATTCTGAGTACAAGTAGAGGCAAACATGTATAGTCACATCTGCATTAAAATCACTTCCATAATGCAAGATATGTGTATGAGTTTATCATTTGTCATAGCTTTTATCAGCTGATGCCAGTTTGCTGGAATATGAACGGGGTACATTTTTATAGTAAGGTAGTGCTGACACAGAATTTCCTGGTGACATCTGAAACATTTTGCTTCTTTCTAAAGGTTTGCTGCTTTCATATAAGGCCGAATTTGGACTGAATGTCCTTCACGCAAGCCAGTTTAAATTATTCTTACATTTTATATCATTTAAGCCATTTTGTGAGGCCTCTTTGGCTTTAAAAAAATACTTATTAATTCTGAGTACATGTTTTGTGGAGTATGAATTTGAAGTTAATAGAGTAAGGAATACTTGAAATTTTAGAACGATAACAAACCAGTGCTTATCAGGATCTATTGCTCTATGTAGAGTTTCAGTTTAATGAGCACACTAACATTTCAGTATCCATTACACCCTAAAAAAAGTTTTCAATAATTAAGGATAATTGGCAATAGAAATAAAATGAGCAGATGAGAATGACTCTGCATTAGTCTTTGGCAGTCTGCTCTTTCAGCATGTGCTGGAAAAAGAAGGGAGGATGAGGATTTTCAGTGGCAACACAAATTGCCCAACTGTGTCCTTATTATTTTGCACTTTCATTACACTCATTACTTCAGCTTCCATTTTAAAATTGCAAGCTTTCCTCAGATTACCCACAACACACTATTCTGAGATTAAATACCAATAAAATGATGACTATATTTAATGATTATACAGTGTCATTTTCTTTGTCAATTAGCTTTAATTTGTAAGGTCGTTTAAAAAGCCAAGCCCTTTTGAGCACTCTACCTACTATTGTTTATTGTACTTTTCAGTACAATATCATTAAACCTAATATGATTTCATAGGGAGATTTTTGTTGGTTAAAATGATCTTAAAAATAGAATATTGGGAGTTTCAATTTATTTAGGTGCCCATAAGAAAGAGGAATATCTTTCTTGTCACTAAGAAGACCATGCTAAAATAAATTACAGTCTATGCAGCATGATTTTAAACCAGATTAGATACTTTTCTGTAACAGATTTATTTCTGAGTGTTCCAGTAACATTTGCATTAAAAATATTTTAGTGTTCAAACCTACATAGCATCTTTTACATTCTTTCCAAATGCTTATAAATATACCGGTAAATACAGGCACACACAGACATACAAGCATGTAGAAACACAGGTGTGCATGCAGATATCCATGCACACCTGCATACACAAATACAATGTACACATGAAATGAACATTCACAATGCTACCAACACCTGAAATAGTTTGTTTGAATTTTGGAGGAATTATATTAAGTACAAACCCAAGCAGTAAAATAAAATGACCAAAAATGCATCTGAAATGTAGGAAACCATTCCTTTACTTTTGGAACTTGCTGTCAGCTCTCATCCTATTATAGTTACATACCAATAAAACTCTTACATCAAAATTACTTGGAAGTATTTGTTTAAAATCAGATTCACGAGCATTACTGAGAACTGAATTATATGTCTGCTGTTTGGCTTAGAAATATATATCTTGCATAGAGCCACAAGCTTCTTCAGTAGCATACTGAAATGTGAAACCATTGTGGGGGAGTATTGTTGCTATATGTTTAAGATACATATATTATTAGTCTGCATTCCCCCAACTAAAAAAAACTCATAGACCATAACTCTAAGGAAGCAATAATGAAGGAAGAGATGATAGGAGGTGATATATTTTATTCTGTGATATGCAAACCTCTTCAATGAAGTGTGTGAATGATGTAAAAATATTAGAGAAGTAGAGAGAAAACATTTTAAAAAGCACTATGCAACTAAGGTTTTAGTTTCACATATATTCTAGTCATAGAATGTCAGAGAGATAGGCAGAGGGGCTAAGACCGATTTCAGATCATATTTTTACTGGATTAAAGTAGACAGTGAGAATTTTACCTGGATGAGTACATATCAAACCATCTGTAAGGTTTTTGAGATGAGGAGATATTAGATGAACAGAGACCAGAGGTTAGGGAAAGAAAGAAAAACACTGAACATCTCCTCTTCCAGGCCGTGTATTAGTGTAAGAATTATTCACCTATCTCTTTTATATATTCCAGGCACAGAAGATACCACATTAAGCCAACGAAAAAATTCACACTCCTATGGAGCTTACATTTTAGCGGAGAAAACAGACAAAGCACAAAATAAATAACTTAAAAAGGTCGTAAATGTTCTGATCAAAGAAAAAAGTGGGAAAAGGTACCCAGTGAGTGTAGGAGGAGAGATGCTATTTTAAATAGAGAAGTCATGGAGGATATCACCAAGAAAGTGACATTCAGCATAGGCCTAAAGTGGTGAGGGCACAAACCGTGGCTATTTCTGCAGCAGAAGCATTTCTGATCAAGAAAAGCGTGAATGCGATGCTCTAAAGTAGCAGCTGACTTAACATGTTTATGAAAACAAGGAGGTCAATGTGGCTGCAGTGAACTGGGAGAGGTAAAGCTTTGAGACATATGAAATGATAGCCTATTTGTGGCTATGTATGCTATATAATGTTATATATGTGTCACATCTATCTACACATATGACTTCAAGTCAATGGCACACTCTTGGAGGAGTTTGAGTAGCAGGATGTCATGATTTGATTAATGCTTTAAAATGGAAACTCTTGGCTGCTGTTTTGATAACCCATTGTACATGAGAAGAGAAAGAAGCAGAAAGGGACCATTAGGAGATTACAATTATTCAGAAGAAAGAAGATAGTAGCCCAGACAAAAGGACTAATAGTGATAGAAATGAAATGATTTGATTCTAGATTTATTTGAAAATTATTGCACATCACCCCTCACATACACACCACAATATGATGTAATGGGAAAATATATCATTCCTGTGAGATTCTTCCTCCAAATTCATAACCTCACTCTAATCATAAGAAAACATCAAATTCAAATTGAGGAATATTTTATTGCATATCTGACTAGTACTCTCCAAAAGTCATTAACACAAAGAGAAAAGATTGAGAAAAACAAGACATAAACCTGAGAAGATCAGTGAGATATGATGACTAAATGTAATGAGACCCTGGACTGGATATGTAAGAGAAAAATTACATTAGTGCAAAATCTGGTCTAATCCACATAAAATTTGTAAATGAATTAGTATTACTGTTCCAATGTTAAGTTTTAGTTTTCACTAATGCAACATGATAATATTAGATGTTCACATTTGAAGAACTATATTGAGCAGTATATAAGAACTCACGATGCTATTTTTGCAACTTTTCTGTAAACCTAAAATTGTTTTCAGTTACAAATAAACGTTTTAAGTAAAATCAACAAGCTTTGTCAAATATTTTCTGTATGGCATAAGGAAAACAAGCAAACAAAAAATGATGTTGAGAATGACTCCAAGAATGTCACCTGACTAACTGCAAAATACATTTTTGTTCACATTTTTAAAATAATTTACCTTTCCCAAATAGTTTCTTAGATTTTTCAAAGCACAGAATTGAAGTCATAGCAGAGAAGGCAGGAACATAAAAATTGGAAGAACAAAGAAAGAAACTGGTAGACAAACAAGAAATGAAAGATGAAAAAAAGATATTTGGGGTGTTAAAACATTAGAACAAAAACAGCTGGGGAAAATAGGAAAGGAGGGGTTAATGCAAGTGTTGCTAAGGTTTATAAGTTAGATCTATTTTAATGTTCTTCAGGAAAGGAAAACAAATGTTGAAATTTTTGTTTTTATTTATATATTTATTTTTGGCCTGGGGCTATGTTCCTCCAAAGTATTTCACCACTGAGTTGGACTACTTGGTTCCCACATCCATTAGGGTTACTTATATATTTTTTTGAATCTTCATATTATCAAGGACAATAAGGGAAAAAAACATATATAATGCACCAAATCTAATACCACAGAGTTAGAAAATAGGAAAACCAGCCTTCAAAAAGCAGACTAAGAGCATTCTTTTCACAATTAATCACTACATAAGAGAGTTAAGCAAATTGGCATCACAAAACTGAAAAAAATATATATATAAATGGTGAACCTTATTCAGAGAATTTAAATAAGATCATGCAATAGCAAGTCCCTTGTTAGCCACAGAGAATTATTTTGTTTGATTGTAGATAAAGTTTTGGAGGAAAATGTACTTTATATTTGAGAAAACAGCTAGTTATGTAATGATCAAAGGATAAACATATCAAATAAAGAGAAGCACTAGTATCGAATCCTTAAGGCTGTAGCTAGCAGAGTGCATGCCAGACCAGAATAAAGGTTGATCCAGCTGCAGCATGGAAGGCAATGTGAAGAGTAAGAGGAGATGGAGTCACATCAGCAAGGTGGCACCAGATCATGCTTGTTGACCCTGGAAAACCTAAACAGAAGAGTGATCCAATCTGATTTACAACTGTTAAATGTGTACTTCAGCTTATTGGGACAAATGAAATTTGGAGAAGCAAAGGAGGAAGTGGGCAAGTTAAAATAAAGAGTAACAAAAAAGCCAAAATTTCAATAAGATTATATGTATATTATATACTATATTTAGTACATATATTTCAAAACCAATATATATCCATCTACTGATACAGAGCAATATATAATATTTGCATATATATACACACATATGCAAATATATGAGTTAAGAGCATGATTGGTATTGCCAAAAACTGGATGTCACGCCCTAGCAAAGACTACTAGTGCTCATCAAATGCTTAATGCGCTCCCTCACATTTGCCAGCCTCTCATGGAAAGAAGTTGGGGACATGTAAGTGTTTCTGGCTAAATTCCTCTGAGCAGAAGTGCTGTGTGGCACTCCTGGTTTGAGTCGGATAAGAAACAGTACGTACTTCTTTTGCTTTCATCTCCAACTGTGACGGCATCAGAGGAGAGGTGCTCCACCAGTGGGCCAGCTGAGCACCACCAGACTTAACCTGAACAAATAGCTCAATCTTTAGTGTGTGAAGCCACAGAGATTTCTGCAGTTTATCAGTGGCAGCAGCTACCATGAATTATCTTAATATATGCCCCTACTAAAATTCTGTTTAGAAAATTCTTCAATTACCAAGGTCAATCAGAGCACATGATACTGTTAATGGCAAAAGTTGATATGAAGCTGTATATGAACTATGACCCTAGACACATTATAGTACTTGTAGTCAAAATGAGTGACAGAAATTTCACAAAATGTTAACAACATTTATTACTATATATACTAACAACATTTATTAACTTATTTTTGCACGTTACTCTTTATCCTCTTGTAATTGTTTTTGGCAAGGAAAAACTCACATTTGTAAACAAACCATATATATTTAAAAAGAGAATAAATAACATTCAGAGCAGTTCTTTCAGAAGGAGAACTGCATTCTTCTCCTTTGTTACTTTCTAGCTGCAAGGTCTCGAGTTAGTAATTTCGTTTCTTGAAGCTCTTTACTCTCATTGTTAAAATGGGAATAATATTTTACCTCACTAAAGACAAGGAGCTCATACAGATTACCTTTTAAAAACGATGAAGCCATGTCTTTGTGGCCAGTCTACATAATTTTTAAAGTAAGTCCCTTCTTTATCTTCAGATTCTCTATGAAATTATAGAACTCTTGCACTAAATCTTATGCACTATCTCCATGGTTGTTAATTTCTACATTATATATAAATCCAGTAATGTAGATTAATTTTATAGAATTCACATCAACATTAGTTATTTTGTGTATCTCTTTTCTGAACTCAATTCAAGTTCTTCATTTACATCCCAAGTGGAATACAGAACTCTGATAATGTTCTAATTAATGCTGACTATGTTTCAAAATAATAAAGTTTTATTTATATACTCTTGGGAAACCAATTTTTAAAGTATAACTGAAATACTTGCATGTATATTTAATGCATATATATATTTATATATATACACACGTAAAGATTGCAGAATTGCAAAACACTTAAATTATTTAACCAAACTTTTATTGATTGTCAACTTTGACATTTACATACTTTTATAGATTTGTAGTGTGCTTTTAGAGCATGCCTTCCTCTTCTGTGTATGCAGGGAAGTAAGTTGGGACTTTTAGTGTGTGTTTCCCAGACTACCCTAGTATATACAGCATTTGTGAATGAGAGGCTGTGGCAGAGATTAGGGGTCAGGATGGTAAGAGAATTCAGATTCTTTTCCTCCCTTTCTAGCTCTGGAAGCACCACCTACTGAGGAAGTATCCTCTTTGTGCCTCCAGTTCCCAGTGTGCAGGCCCGCTATGGTTTCATCTTCCAGTGGATAATGGTTCCCAAACTAACCTTCTCCTTTTTTTTTCTCTTCAAACTAGAAGCAGTGGTGATCTCTAGTTATCATCTGTGTGATTATCTCCTAGTCTAGTGTTTAGACTACACCATTTTTCAATTACCCATGACAGCAATTCCAAATACATAAAATGATTTTCATGTTCCTGGTTGTACTTTGATACCATTCTTAGTACCTGAACATCGCTGGAAGCACAGGGATGGAGGACGGGATTCTGAAATACAATTTCTTGCTTGTTTGAGTGTGAACACAGTGATAATCTACTGTCAGGCAGAAAATCCAATACTGTGGATACTGTGATGTGCATCCCAGAGCTCCTTCAATTCAAGGAAATGCTTCACCTCCCAGGGATATGACTGGAAAATAGTTTTAGTTCTGAGCTCCTTCATGAATTGCTTCAACTATAGAGAGTTATTGGGCAAAAGATTACATTATTTCTACGAGCAACTGACATAGAGTGACTGATCAAATAGATATTTAAAGGCTTTGCAATTGTAGCCCAATTTGGAACAATTCTGAAGGTCCCTGTGTAGTTGACTAAGGCTACACTGGGCTTGCCTCATTGTTCAAAATATCCCTCCCCTCTTCCCACAGCTGTATATCTCAAAGATGCTGCTTGATAAATATCCCATACACTAGCCTCTGTGCAGAATCTTTTTCTAGGATACCCATTATAAAACAAAATAAATTATTAACTGCAGTTACTTAAGATGAAAGCAACATTTTAATATATGAAATAGAGGGTATGATAATCATATGGCCACAATGTAATGATAATACAAATCCTCAGAGTAGGTTGGCTGCTTCTTTTTTAAAAATAATTTCAACTTTTATTTTAAGTTCAGGGGCTACATGTACAGGTTTTTTACATGGGGGGTTTATTCTATGACTCTGAGGTTTGGGGTACAACCACCATCCAGGTAGTGAGCATAGTACTCAGTAGGTAGTTTTGCAGCCTTCGCTAGTCCCCAGTGTCTATTGTTCCCACTTTTACATTCATATGCACTCGAAGTTTAGCTCTCACTTATAGGTGAGAACATGTGGTCTTTAGTTTTCTGTTAGTGCATTAATTTCCTGAGGATTATGGCTTCCAGTTGTATCCATGTTACTGCATAATGCATGATTTCATTCTTGTTTAATGTAGTATTTCATAGTGTATATGCACCAAATTTTCTTATCCAAACCACCAATGATGGAGACCTAGGTTGATTCCATGTCTTTGTTATTGTGAATAGTGCTGTGAGGAACATACAAATGCATATGTCTTCTTTGTAGAATAATTGATTCTACTTTGAGTATATACCCAGTAATGTGGGTACTGGGCCTAATGGTAGTTCTGCATGTTAGTGAAGATGATACCCTGGCCCTTAAGCAGTTCTGGAAGTAACTGTTTTCTGAAGGAGGAGTTGATGTGGGAAATGTGGCTGTTAAAATGGAATTCCCGAGTTTAAAGAAAAATTACTAAATTCTGATCCAAGAAAAGTCAAATAAAAGATTTAATATTTAGAGATGTACCAGTTACAATTGCCAGAATGAACACTGGGGATATGTGGAAATACCTAATTGATCGTGAGCCCTTAGCAATTAAATATATGTGTAGACTATTAAAATATAATTTATCTATATAATTGGGAACAATCTAGGTCTCCGTGTTCAGAAACCTGGTTTGAATTTCTGCAATCATTCTTGAAAATAAATGGTTCCCTAGCATAACCTAGTCCCCGCACAGCAGCCCCATAATTGGAAGGGAGGCTGAGGAAGAGGAAGATACACTAAATAGTTATTTGGGTATACACAAAAATGTCCTTTCAAGCCTTCTCCGAAAGAAGTTGTAGCCCTGGTATTAGTGAGGAAAAGAAAATATCTAGAATTCACAGAGGTTAGGAAACAGAAGCCCTGGATTGCTGCTATTCCCTGGAGACACGAAAATAAAAGTCACCATGTTCCCCTGATCATACTGGAGTCCCATTTAGAGTATTAGATAAATGGATGCTTGGTGTGACTGTGTGTATAGTGGGTCCAGTGGGTACACACTCCCATCTAGTGGCTATTTCCCCATTTCCTCAGTCTATAGTTGGAATGGGCATCCTCAGTGTTTCCAACAGGGTCCAATTAGGAAAGCAAAAAAAAAAAAAAAAAAAAAAGCCTGTTATTTGAAGCAGAGGTATTTATCTCAAAGTGAAGGGGCCAAATAAAAATAGACCCTCTTTCATTATTGCTTTTCATCTCTGAAACTAGACGCTTTGCTGATTTGACGTTCCCAAGGGCAAAATGCCTCCAGTGGAGGACACAAAAATGGCCTCAGATAATTAAAACAAAACATGACCGCTAGGATGTATTTGGCTCCCTATACCCCTAAACCAATAGGCAGAGAAAAAAATTACACTTCCAGCTGAGATTAATCCCCATAATTTCTTCAGGTGGAGAATATGTTGCTGTTACACAATAGAACATGGGAGACTATATCTAAATCCCCTAATTTTTTTTAGTTCAATTTTCATTAGCAAAGGATGATAGAAGATCATAGAAACCCAATAATGGCAGACAAACTATGGGTTCAGACACATCCAGCATGAAGTATTGGGTTCTCCTACCTCTAAAGAACCTGACCAAATCTTAAGGAGGCACATTACAACCTGAAGGACTGGGTTGCTCATTCTTGGGGAATTCTGATCTGAGATGAGTGCAAAGACTAATAGGAATTTGTGTACCCATTCTTTGAGAAGAGGGTAAGATTACTATTATTTTCTTTTTATGAAGGTGAAGACATAAATACATTAAATGGTAGTAAAATACGGATAGAAGAAAATACATGCCAGAAATCAAGAGAAATAAAATGTTCCAGTACATTACCTATGTCAACAATGTGAAAGCTTTAATTCCTTCTGTTTTAAATGTTTGAGATGGTTTTGATTTCCTGGTTGGATCATGACTGATATTGAACTCATAAAACAGAAACATCCAACATACTGCGTGCTCTCTGAACCCTTCATCTGAAAGTTACCTTTCTAATTCAGATTGTAAACTCTATTTCAGACTGTAAAGTATCTATTTCTGCAAGGAGAACATATTTTGAGACACATGTGAAAATTAGAGGAGATAATACACTAGCAGAGAACTTTTAATCCTGCTCTACAAAAGTCCAAAGAAGGAGCAAATAATGCCAACTTCACTTTCCTTGTTTTCACATCAATAAAGACATTGATTTTAGTGTCACACTAGCACTGTGTTCTCTACCATATTTTAAATTTTAATCAACCTGGGATTAGTTGGTAGCTCCAAGTGATATCGATCCAAGACCTTGTCTGTGAAGACTCTTGGAAGTGCGAGATTTCATTGAACAACTTCCCTTGCATCTCTGTAGGAGCAAATGCAGTGTGCCACATAAAATCTTTCACTAATTCTTTCTTGGGTGAGGATTTTAGAGTAGATAATAATGGTTAATTATAATATATATTGCACATTTTTTAATATTTCAAGTTTTATTTCAGTATGTGTTTTCTGTTATATGAGTATCAGGAAAAAGAATTTACTAAGGCACTGACTCCTACAGAGAAACTCAACCACAGTTTCACTTAGAAACTTTAGAAAATATTAATACCTCCTAGGCTGTTTAATTCTCCCTGACCCTCTGCAGTCTGAGCCTGCCTGTGCAGCCAGTCATAGCACTATGTCATGCTATATTAATTTCCCTGCATTTTCAAACTTTTACTTTCACATAAGGGTGTGTTGAATGTTTACAACTAGTGAGGGATTTTAAATGTCATTATCATAAGGATATAAGACTGGTGGTAAAAAAAAAAAATGTAATCTACACAATCACAGATTTCAAATCAGAAGGCCCCAAAAGTTTCATTTTTAACCAGGAAATTAGGGAAATCTTTCCCAAGTAACCTACAGACAGCAGTTTAAGAGACACTGGCTTCAATAACAGAAATCTCTCCAGCCTGGGAATTGGAATACCAAGTTGAAAGTATCACAGCTCTTGTCTCATGAAAAATGTGTTTAAAGAGGGCAGAGGGCTCCAAAATATATTGATATCATACTCCTATCAGAGAGATTTTAAGCTCGTGTTTCTAATCTGTGTATGTTAATTTAGTTACAAAATATATACAGTACCTTATATTAACAAATTACACACACTTGAGTAAAACAAAAATGAACTAGGCAACAACAGACAAAAGCAAAATAAAGAGAAAATTCTATGTATTTTTCACCTACAAATAGATAACTGTGTGCTCTGTGGGAGTGTGTAAAACACATTGGTGACCACAGATCTGATATTGGATAACATGATAAGTTAATTGTGGAATAATGTAGGACATTTAAAGTGCTTTTACCAGTGGCAGCAAAGGGCTCAGAATGTTATCAAACAACAGAAAAATACTTTTAACTAAACTAGAAAGAAAAAGTTGGAGATTGCTTCCAAAATCACGAGAGCTGGGACTTAATGAATAGAAAACAGGGAGCCATTACGAGACAAACATGAGACAAAGAGGGGCTCAAGATATATAAGCAACTCATTTTGATGAGTCATGACATAAGAGGCCAAAGTAGCAGGAATTTAAATTCTAAAGAAAAGCGTAGTCAGAGGGCTAACTATTCACCGTGACGTGTTAGAGTCTGAATCCTATCCTGTTCTTGGTGGGAAATATTGAAGCATTCTTAGAAGAGAGGTAGCGAGGTCAGAATAATATTTTAGTTAATTCTGTAGATGAAGGAGTTGAGGAGAATGTGATTGTTTTAGTCAGGGTTCTCTCCAAATCTGAAAGCCTCAAAACCAGGGAAGCTGACAGTGTAGCCTTCAGTCTGTGTCCAAAGGCCTGAGAGCCCCTTGGGTCTGCTGGTCCAAGACCCAGACTCCAAAGGCCAAAGAATCTGGAGGTTGATGTCCAAGGGCAGGAGGAGAGGATGCAAGCATCTGACACAGGAAGAGAGAGAGAGAAGGTGTAAGCAAGCTGTACACATGAGACAAATAGGGAATCAAGAATATAAGCAGTTCGGTTTGATGAATCACGGCATGAGGGGCCAAAGTAGCAAGGATTTAAATACTGAAGGGAAGTGTAGTCAAGCTGCTTAGCCCTTCTTCCAGCAGCTTTGTTCCAGCCTCACTGGCAGCTGATTGGATGGTGCCCTCCTACATCATCCTCAATGGTGAGTCTTTCTCTCCCAGTCCACGGACTCAGATGTCAGTCTTCTCTGGCAAAGCCCTCACAGATACACCCCAAAACAACACTTAACCAGTGGTTATAGTTTGTCTATGTCTCCAACCAAATCTCATCTTGAACTGTAACTCCCATAATCCCCATGTTTGGTGGGAGGGACTGGGTGGGAGGTAATTGAGTCATAGGGATGGGTTTTCTCATGCTGTTCTGATAGTGCATAAGTCTCACAAGGTCTGACAGTTTTATAAAACGGGAGTTCCCCTGCACAAGCTTTCTTGCTTGCCCATATAACACATGCCTTTTGTCCTCCTTCACCTTCCACCATGATTGTGAGGCCTCCCCAGCCATGTAAAACTGTGCGTCCATTAAACCTCTTTTTCTTTGTAAATTACCCAGTCTCAGGTATTTCTTCATAGCAGTATGAAAATGGACGAATGAACCAGCCGTCCAGGCATCCATCAGTCCAGTCAAGTTGACACCTAATATTAATCATTACAGTGATTGTATATCAAAAATTAATTCAGAAGCTGCTGCATGATTTAAAGCAAGAAATGAGTGCCTGAACTGGGACAGTGGAAGGGCTGGGAAATTCAAAGAAGAGAGGGTATGAATGCAAGGAAATAGCAGAGAAAAGGGTAACTCCATAGTTCCTACCTTGCTCTACTCACTGCAAGGCAGTGACAAAAAATGAAATGAGGCCTGTATAAGATTTTATGAGGGAAGAGAAGATGTGAAAGGAAGATACGACATCTTTGGGCCTTCTGAATTTGTGGCTTTTATAGATAATCCAAAAGGAAATAACCAATAAACTTTTGGTTTTTGAAGCTCAGAAAACAGTCTGAAGGCTTGAAACATATACTTGGGAATTCTGTATATAAAACATATTTGAAGTCATTGTGATAGATTCAATCACCCAGAGGGAGTATGTGGATTAAGAAGAGGACCAAGACTTGTCAGAGAAGAGAGCCCAAGAAAGAGACAGAGAAGAAATGATCAGAAATGTTCATGATAAATCAAGAATGTGTGGTGTCATGAAAGTCAAGTAGAAGGCAGTATCAAGAAAATGTTTTCATCATTGATAACTGCTACAGAGTGATGAGGTTAAAAATGATGGAAGTGCAACTGTAGGATTGGGACAGTGGGGGAAAAATGTTATTGATGTCCGTAGAAGAACAGGTTTAGTAGACTGGTAATTCAACAGTCAGACTGCACTGAGTTGAGGAGCAAATAAATTATGTAGTGTTGTATCAAGTTTCTAGTTGAAAAGAAAATAGCAATATAGCTTAATAGATGAAATAATTGATATTGATAAGAAGGTTTTAGAAGAGGCAAGAAGAAATGAGACCAAGGGCAAAAATAAATGATTTTACGGGCCGGGCGCGGTGGCTCAAGCCTGTAATCCCAGCACTTTGGGAGGCCGTGGCAGGCGGATCACGAGGTCAGGAGATCGAGACCATCCTGGCTAACACGGTGAAACCCCATCTCTACTAAAAAATACAAAAAATTAGCCGGGCGTGGTGGCTGGCGCCTGCAGTCCCAGCTACTCGTGAGGCTGAGGCAGGAGAATGGCGTAAACCCAGGAGGCGGAGCTTGCAGTGAGCCGAGATCCAGCCACTGTACTCCAGCCTGGGTGACAGAGCGAGCTCCGTCTCAAAAATAAAAATAAAAATAAAAATAAATGATTTTACCTCTAAAACTAAAAAATTAGAAAAGACACCCTCTTCTTCTTCCTCCGCTGCTGCTGCTGCTGCTTCCCTCTCTCTCTCTCTTTTTTTTTTTTTTAAGACAGTCTGGCTCTGTCGCCCAGGCTGGAGTGCAGTGGTGCAGTCTCAGCTCACTGCAGCCTCTGCCTCGTGGGTTCAAGTGATTCTCCTGCCTCAGCCTCCCTAGTGGCTGGGATTACAGGTGCCCCCCACCATGCCCAGCTAATTTTTGTATTTTCAGTAGAGACGGGGCTTCGCTATGTTGGCTAGGCTGGTCTCGAACTCCTGACCTCAGGGGATCCTCCCCCCTCGGCCTCCCAAAGTGCTGGGATTACAGGCGTGAAGCACCGTGCCCAGCCACCTTCATCTTCAGAAATGCAAAAAAGGAGGATCCTGGAGTTTTGGAAAAGATTTCCTATGAAAAAAATAGAAGTTAGAGAAAGTCAGTAAAAAAAATCAATTTAATTGTAAAAATAGAAATTCAATTTATTTGCTAAAAGTGAAACAAATAGGAATTAAATAAGTAGGACAGACACAGGGGTAATGACATTCAGGAAGAGTCAGGGATGGAAAATGCACAAGCACTAATAGAAGTGTAAGCTTAAGGATGAGTGGGAGGGAGGCGAGCAGAAGTTGGAGAAGATTTTTATTGGCACAAATCTGCAATATTGATTAATTTTTTCCAGCAAATTTTAGCTAATTGGGTAAAGTAATAGAGAAAAAAGGTTCTAACGTTAGTTTTTGCTGTGCAAATGATGAAAAAGTATAAGATTTCAAGAGAATCACATTTTCTAATAAAAGATTAGATGAATAATCACAGAGTACAATAGCATATATTAATGACTTTTTATGTTAATATTCGGTGATGTCAGCTGTTTTGAGCTCTATAAGTCCTAATAAATGAATACACACACATTCAGTTTTCTCTTTGAAATCTAAAAACTTAACAGGCCAAAATTAAAATCCTTAAAAAATGCTTGTAAAAAAAAAACAAACACTTTTTAGTTAAATGTTATCAATATAAATTAATGACAATATAATTCTCAATGTCTCACTTTCTGTTACTGTTTATATTCAATTCGTCCTTAATTACTATTGACATTTGCTTTCTTTTCATATTTCTAATACTCGCTGCAAAATTTTTCTATTTAGAGCAGAAGAGAACTAGCTTCAGATTCAAGGGATTTTAAGTTCAAATTCTGTTTCTTATCTGAGATTTTAAGACACAAGATTTAAACATAGGTGAACATGCACACTCATACACACATATAAATGTGTATGTATGTGTGTATTTACTATATATACAAAATATAAATATAAATGCATATATAAATATACCCCGAAGTAAATTGTATATGTAATATTTATATATTAATACGTAGTCTTAATATTTGTCTTCTTGACAGTGTTCTCATTATCCTTCTGCTCAGCATTGTTGTCCTGGTTCAGGAACAAACCAGTAAGTTCCAACTGTCCTCCTACTCTGTTGAGAGACATAATCTGCCAGGAGTCCTGAGCACGCCTGCACGTTTTTGCTAGTTACACCAAAATTGAAAGGCTCTGACAACTCTTAGGCCATTTCTCAAGGTTGTATTTGAGAGTGGAGCTAGCTTTTTCCCACTTACCATAAACATTGTGAATCTCTCCAGCTCAATATTTCTCTCCTGTAATGCAAAGCAGTGTGTGCAGCTATCCATAATAGTTTTCTGTAGACCTCATGGCACACGGGCTGGGAATAAACCTATATATAGGTGTATATATGCATGCATATATGGTTTATATATTTATACAAAATTAACGAACAATATTAATTTGTATAAGATTATATATATATATGTAATTTTAAACTCTTTTCTATGTCCTTATATTAAAAGCATTTTTACACCTATAATTGGATATTCTCTTAACTAATCTTATTTGGACTTTTCCTAGAATATTTACATTAATGTGACTGGTAATTCTTGTGTTACATAATCATCTTGTCATTTGTTTCTTAACAGAACTATCTATTCTTTGTTCCTTTTTTTTCTCTTTCCTGCCTTTTTAGGATTAATTGTGTACTCTTCAGTATTCAATTTTAGTCTTATCTCTTTTGACAAATTGAGAATGGTAATTTTTTAGTCAATTATTCACATTTTTCAAGTAGTCAAATATATTTTCATTGAATTTCACAAATTATTCTCTTGGAATTTCAAACATTTATCTTGCTTCTGTGCCTGTGTCTCTTTTTTATTTTTTAAACCTCTTTATGAAAGTAACATTAAAGCTAAAGTGCTGTACATATTTAACGTACACGTCATGATATATATTTAGTTACTCCTTTGATAGTTTTAATCTTATTTGTATTTTCTCTCATCTTCATAAATATTTTATTAATTTTTCTCTGAGAAAGTTATTTAATGAATTTAACAAGTTAATTCATTTTTTTCTTCTACTCTTCTTATTGTTCTCTTTTTCTAAGTTTATTTATGTGAATAGGTAATGCAAGTTAATAATGTGCTCAAGAGAAACTCATAGCCTTAAAATCTTTTATTACTAAATCTAGCATAAAAGGTGTATATGGATTTTAAAACAATCTTCTGATTCCAAATATAAGAAGCAAACATTCTAAATAGCCTCTGAAAACTCACTAGTGATTATTTCATTTAACAAGTAAGAATATAACTTTTAAAGGACAATTTCAGGCACAGCAAATACACAACCACTAAATGAATGAATGTAGCAATGGCATGCCTTTGTTATCACTAACTTCCATTTCTTCCATTTACTTGTCTATAAAATGAAGATGATGCCAGTCTCAGTGGTTTATTGTGACGAGGAAAGAATAATAATCCTAATATTAAGTGTTAGTAGTAGTCTCAGCAGCAATTTTATATTAGATATAATGTCTTAGACACATTCTATGCTTTTAAAATACAACATTCTTGATTTCAGTGAATATTACTCTCTTTTCTTCTTTCAGTTTATACATTTCATCGATTTAACAATTATACTACACAAATGAATTGTAAAACAGTTGATTATCAGATTTTTGGCCAGAGAATTCTGTCAATTTAAAGCTTTTACAAAGCACATATAAGCATCTACCTCATTTTACAAAGTTCTATTAACTTACGTAAATAGCCCTAAAAAAGATAAAGTTAGAATGAGAATACATATTCCTTGTTTCTCAGTAGGACTATCCTTGCTTATGCTTGCCATCATGCTTAATTAGAGATTTAAAGATATGTTTCTTGAGAATTACATTTCTGTCAACTACTGTCATTCAGTTCTTGATTTCATGTCACTCTTGAGTAATATAGTACTTGACAATATTCTGACAGAATCCCAACTGTCAGTCTACTCTGCTGATTGCTAGTGCTTCCCTTCAACCTAATTAAATATTTATTATTTTCACCAGACTAAAGATATCCCTTTCTGATTCAGTCAACTTCAGCCCTGAGGTGCCCAAGTATAATAAGGCTATATTTTTTCTCTGAGCTCGTCCATTTTTTTTCTCCACATGCCTAAGATGGAGTATCTTTGGTTTGCTCTATGAAGGCAAGATTTATTTCTATATACCAAAGTTCTTAAGAGAATGTCCAGCAATTTACACCATACAGTATAGATTTTATAGCATTGTATATATGAAACAAGATTACCAGTTTTTAATATAATGGAATACATGGAAGCAGGTTGACTAATTTCAATAAGGAGCCTCTGTTCTTTTGGATATCTAATTTTTAAGACCAGATATGGACATAAATGTAAACTGTTACCAAAAAATGAGGTAGACCAACTCATAGTTTTGTTTCACTGTACATCAGTATATAGATATGCATATGGAAGTATGATATTAGTATTTACATTTTTCGTTGCTGTCGTGACTGTGGTTTATTTATCTCTTAATGGCCCTAAAATTTTCAAAAAGAAGAATCTTGGCTGGGCGCAGTGGTTCATGCCTGTAATCCCAGCACTGGGAGGCTGAGGCAAGTGGATCACGAAGCCAGGAGATCAAGACCATCCTGGCCAACATGGTGAAACCCCATCTCTACTAAAAATACAAAAATTAACTGGGCGTGGTGGCGTGTGCCCATAGTCCCAGTTACTCAGGAGGCTGAAGCAGGAAGAATCACTTGAACCTGGGAGGCGGAGGCTGCAGTGAGCCGAGATTGCACCACTGCACTCCAGCCTGGCAAAAGAGTGAGACTCTGTCTCAAAAAAAAAAAAAAAAAGAAGAAGAAGAATCTCATTTGTAGAGCAATGCTCATACTGTAGATGTCTGCAATTGCTTTACAAAATTTCCAGTAGCTTAATAATCTTGAAGGCAAACTTGAAACATTAAATTCTGTCAATGCCTTGTATTTCTATTTTAGAGAGAAGTTAGTCTATGGATAGAGAGAATCTTATTTTCCTACAATATTCTAGCACGTGGTTTTATTGATGATATTAGAAAAATGAATGACTGCGATCTCCAGTAGCACCTGTCTCTGTCTCCAACACCTAGAAGCACATACATTTGTGTACAGACACACACATACACACACATTTCTGTAAATACTTGAATCCGGGAAAGTTATGCTTTGTTAATGATAAAGGAACTATTCTCTTCAAGTTGTTTATTTCAAATAATCTCAACAGTAGAGCAATGACACTTCACTCACTATTGTACACAGAAGGAAAAGGAAGAGAAGGAGGACAAGAAAGAACAGAAGCATTATTCAATTCTGATATATGTGATGTATGTTTAAGGAATAATATATATTTTAAGGAATAATATATGGTAGCATCTATTACATTTGCTTCTACTAACTAAATTAGGTGCTTACCTGTGTATTCACTCTCAAATACTACACAATAGAAGGTGCTGGATTTTCTAAGTCTGAAATAATCTCTGTTCAAATTCCTTTATTTCTTGTTTTTGTTTTTATGAACAAATTAAATCTCAATTCCAAGCAGCCATTTCTATTGTCTTTGGAAGATACCTACAATAACAAATTACGTTTTTAACTTGAGAGAAATACTTGGATGAATCTTAATCAACAGCAGCATTGGCAGGAGTTAACAGAATGTACATCTATAATACTTGCCTGATGAAGGAATTGCCTTCACACAACAGTTAAAAATGCAACAAACCAGCTCCAGCCACTAGAGGAAAAGTCAATTATAACCAATAAGCAATGTATATATTATTTAAGAAGGGACTGGATTTATCTGATTGCTATAGACAGCAGTGATTGTAATTCTATAGAACCATTTGAAAAAGATATGCAAATGCCACCTGGAAAAATTTAGGAAAATATGCATTTTTGAAATTCCAGAAGACAATATGTATTAACAACAGGTACATATTAAATATGACAAATATATCTTGAAGTAAATGGTTTATAAAATGAATTCACCTACAGTTTTAAGAGTTTGATGTTATAATTTATTATAAGTAAAAAAATTTAAGATATAAATTAGAGAAAGCAATCAGGGGATTTGTGGCATACACAGTCTTTTACTTCTAGGTCATCAGTTCAGATTTGAGTCAGGTTAGTAATGACAAAAAGTCATTAACCTCAGTGACTGTTTTTGACCCATGTGAAATGAGTTTGTATCTTTAGCCTAGATTGCAAAATCTGCTCTAATAATTGGAATCAAGTAAGAACCCCCTGAGAAGGGCTAACATTTGTGTCTTTTATTTCATCTTAACCTATATTACTACATACATCTGGAGGATGTCTGCCACATACAAATGAGACAGAATCTTCCTGCATGATCCCTACATATGTAAAAACTTTAGGGCCCCAGTTTCTTTATCTAACATATACAAAGTAAAAATCTTCCAATATGCCATGAGTTAAAATTTACTAAAAACAGGAAGTATGTACAATTTTAGTTCTCAGATACATAATTTTAAGTAGAAAGCATAACTCGAAATGTAATATGGAAATTATTACCATATTTATTTCTCGCTATCACTGTGATTTGAACAATCCTCTTACATATAAAAATAAACACAGATCAACAGAGAATTATGTAAAAAGTGAGCATGATGTCTTTTTTTTTTTTTTTTTTTTTTTTTTGAGGCAGAGTCTCGCTCTGTCGCCCAGACTGGAGTGCAGTGGCCGGATCTCAGCTCACTGCAAGCTCCGCCTCCCGGGTTTACGCCATTCTCCTGCCTCAGCCTCCCGAGGAGCTGGGACTACAGGCGCCCGCCACCTCGCCCGGCTAGTTTTTGTATTTTTTTAGTAGAGACGGGGTTTCACCGTGTTAGCCAGGATGGTCTCCATCTCCTGACCTCGTGATCCGCCTGTCTCGGCCTCCCAAAGTGCTGGGATTACAGGCTTGAGCCACCGCGCCCGGCCAGATGATGTCTTAACTGAAAGTTAAAAGGCTATGGAATCTTGGTAATGACCAACTCTAATATGAAAAATTTCTGTTAAGCTTGACAGACCTCAAAATAATAATTACGATTTTTCTTAATGTAATGAGGTGCTGATGAATTGGACCAATAATAACCAAACCTTAAAGCTAATTTATTCGTTTTCAACAATATGTATAACTATCTTAAGTATTGAAATACATACTTGTGCTGATAGAATCCACCAGGCCAGTACCAAGTATAACATTAGAGATAGAGGGAATTAATATACTACTACCAATTTCAGGGTAGTGCTAGGTTGTTTATAACATTATTTCATTTAACACCCACAAGACCTACTTGTATTATTTTGTCTGTTTTATTATACAAATTAACTTTAAGAAAGGATGAATGTGCTCTGAAATATAAACATATGACGCTAGATTTTCTTTTTTCATTATTTAAAATATTTTTTTGTCCGAAAGATGGTTGACTAGATGCTGCTAGAGGGAACATCTAAGACAGAGGGCCCAGGACATGAGGAAGACTGGCATGCTCCAAGTAGGTCTTCAAAAGGAAGAGAAAGGCTGGACATAGGGAGGACACAGATGCTGTGAGTGGGGAGGAAAGTGGGAACTCTGCGTGAGAGTACCATGCACTGGGACCTTTTACTAGTCCCCAGTGACTCCTGGAGTAGAGATGAGTCGAGCAGGTGAGGAGCAATCCACTCTTACCACGGATCTCTGGAATCCTGACAACAGGAGATCCCCACGGCCCCCACAGACACTTGAGCTGGCAGGGAGACTGCTTAGACAGGTTATAGGGGCAAGACTCTACCCTGTATGGAGCCCAGAGGGCTTGGAGTGGGAATATCTGCCGGGGACCACAGCAGTGGGACACCTATCCCCCAAGGCTCACAATGGGGAACTGTTGGACCTGAACAGAGTAGGGTGATTTTGCTGGTGAGATGCGGCCAGTTTAACATGAGCACCCTTCTGTCTGCTGCCCTCTCCCAGGGCTCCAGCCTCGTGGTACCTGCTTGCGTGAGCAGGTAGCCTCAGATGTCCAGCCTTGGTGCCTCCAGGGACCCACATCCTGACTTCTGTGCTGGCAGACAGCATCTGACTATTGAAGAACTCCAGTAGCGTGGCCCTGCCAACAGACATGAGCCCACCTGCACCATTCCCACACTGTAGCCTCCCCCATGCCTCTCTGCCAGCACATACTCACCCATGGCCACCCCTTCATTGCTTTGTTGCTGTGTACGTGCATGGACAGGCCTCACCTCCTCTTCCACATTGGTTCATGTATATGTGTGTGCACCCTACTGTGCCATTGCTACCAGAGTGAGTGAACTCACCCCTCACCCTGCTGTTGTGCCATTTTGCCACATTACCAGCAGGAACAGGCACAGGGACCCCAGTGGCCCCCAAGTCCCACACCATGCCACCACTGCTGCTGGCATGAATGTGTTCATAAAAATTACCAGCCCCATGCCTACCAGTGCCCTGTCCCCACACTGACACCATGGTGGGTACAGACATGCACAATGACACCAGAGGTACCAACCCTGCCCAGTGCCACCACCATTGCCTTTGTCAAAGGCTGCATGGAAATCTCTAACCCAGAGCCTGCCATTGGCCTGCCCAGGCTGATGAGCATGAGTACAATAAAGGAATATAATAAAACAATATGGGAGATGAAAGATGAAATAGCTATTTTAAGAAGGAACCAACGTGAGCTGATAAAGCTGAAAAACTCACTTCCAGAATTTCAGAACAAAATAGCAAGTATTTGCAGCAGAATAGAATAAGCTGAGAAAAAAGAATCTCAGAGCTAAAAGGCCTGCTCTTCGAAAAAAAGTAATCACTCAGACAAAAATGAAGAAAAAATAATAAAGAACAATGAATCAAAACCTCTGAGAAATATGGGATTATCTAAAGAGACCAAATCTACAACCCTTTGCTGTCCCTGAGTGACAGGGAGAGAAAGCAAACAACTTTCAAATATGTTGGAAAACATACTTCAGAAGATCATCCGTAAAAATTTTCCCAACCTAGCTAAAGATGCCGACATTCCAATTCAGGAAATGTAGAAAACTCCTGTGAGATACCATACAAGATGACTATCTCCAAGACACATAATCATCAGATTCTCCAAGGTCAAAGTGAAAGAAAAAAATGTTAAAGGCAGCCAGAGAAAAGTGGCAAGTAACCAACAAAGGAAACTCCATCAGGCTAACAATGGACGTTTCAGCAGAAACCCCACAAGCCAGAAGAGAATGGGGGTCTACATTCAGCATTCATAAAGAAAATAATTTTCAACCAATAGCTGTATATTCAGCCAACTAAGCTTCATAGTCAAAGGAGAAATAAGATCGTTTTCAGAAAAAGCAAATGTTAAGGGATTTTATTATCACTAGACCTGCCTTACAAGAGGTCCTAAAGGGAGTGCTAGACATGAAGAGTAAAGATCATTACCACACACTACAAAAACACACTTAAGAATATAGACCAGTGACACTATAAAGCAACCACAAAAATAAGTCTTCATAGCAGCCAGCTAACAACATAACAGGAACAAACCTGCACACATCTATTCTAACCTTGACCGTAAATTGGCTAAATGCCTGAATCAAAGGGCACAGTATGGCAGACTGGAAAAAGAAGCAAGACCCAATGGTATGGTGTCTTCAAAAGAGCCTTCTCATATACAGTGTCACCCATAGGCTCAAAGTAAAAGGATGAAGATAAATCTGCCAAGCAAACAGAAAACAGAAAAAAGCAGGGCATGATATGCTAATTTCAGACAAAACAGACATTACACCAAAAATGATCAAAAATGACAATGAAGGGCTTTACACAGTGGTAAAGGGCATAATTCAACAAGAAGACCTAACTTTCCTAACTGCATACACACCCAATACAGGAGCATCCACATTCATAAAGCCAGTTCATAGAGACCCACAAAGAGACTTAGATAACCACATAATAGGGGGAGACTTCTACACAACACTGACAGTATTAGATTACCAAGGCAGAAAACTAACAAAGATATTCAGGACCCGAACTCAGTACTTGACCAAATAGGCCTAATAGAAATCTATACAATTCTCCATCAAAAAAACAACAGAATAAACATTCTTATCATCTGCACATGGCACATATTCTAAAATTGACCATACAATTGGCCTTAAAATCATTCTCAGAAAATTTAAAAACAAAGGAATTATACCAATCACACTCTCAGATGATAGCTCAATAAACATAGAAATCAGTACCATGAAGATAGCCCCAAACTATGGAATTTTATGCAAATTAAACAACTTGCTCCTGAATGACTTCTGGGTAATCAGTGAAATTAAAGCAGAAACAAACAAATTATTTCAAACTAATGAGAATGATGATATACCATAAAAGCATCTCTGGAATACAGCTAAGGCAGTGTTAGAGGGACGTTTATGGCATGAAAAACCTGCATCAAAAAGTTAGAAAAATCTCAAATTAACAACTAACATCACAATCAGAGGAACTAGAGAAACAAGAACAAATCAACCCCAAAGCTAGCAGAAGATAAGAAATAACCAAAATCAAAGCTGGACTGAAGGACATCGAGAGGCAAAAAAATATACAAAAGATTAAAGAATCCAAAGGGGTTTTTTTTTTTTTTTGAAAAAAATAATAAGATGGATTAACCACTAGCTAGAATAGTAAAGAAAAAAATAAAGAAGATCCAAATAAACACAATTAGAATTGACAAAGAGGATGTTATCACTGACCTCACAGAAATACAAAAAAACCTTGGAGACCACCTTGAAAACCTCTATGCACACAAGCTAGAAAAACTAGAAGAAAGTGATACATTTCTGGACGCATACAACCTCTCAAGACTGAACCAGGAAGAAATTAAATCCCTGGACAGACTAGTTTCCCAATTTCCAAAACTAAATCAGCGATACGAAACCTGACAACCAAAAAAACAGTCCAGGACCAGATGGATTCACAGCCAAATTCTACCAGATGTATACAGAAAAGCTGATACCATTCCTTCAGAAACTATTCAAAAAATTGAAGAGGAGGGAATCCTCCCCAACTCATTCTATGAAGGCTGGCATCATCCTCTTATCAAAATCTGGCATGGACACAATGACAACTTCAGGCCAATATTCTTGACAAACATAAATACCAAAATCCTCAACAAAATACTACCAACTCAAATCCAGCAGCACATTAAAAAGCTAGTTCACTATAATCAAGTGGCTTTGATTCAAGATTGATTGGTTCAACATATGCAAATCAATAAATGTGATTCATCACATAAACAGGACTAAAAATGAAAACCACATGATTATCTCAACAGATGTAGAATAGGCTTTCAATAAAATTCAACATCCCTTTATGTGAAAAACCCTCAACAAACTAGGAATTTAAGGAACATACTTAAAATAGTAAGCCATTAGGGCAAACCCACATCCAACATCCTACCAAATGAACAAAAGCTGAAACATTCCCCTTGAAGACTGGAACAAGACAAGGATGCCCTCTCATCACTCTTATTCAATATAGCACTAGAAATCCTGGCAAAAGTAATCAAGCAAGAGAAAAAAAAAATCATCCGAATAGGAAGAGAGGAACTCAAACCGTTCCTGTTTGCAGATGATATGATTCTCAGTCTCTGCCCAGAAGCTCCTTGATCTGATAAACAACTTCAGCAAAGTTTCTGGATACCAAAATTAATGTACAAAAATCAATGGCACTCCTACAGACCAACAACATACAAGCTGAGAGCCAAATCAAGAACACCATCTCATTCACAATTGCCACAAAAAGAATAAAATACCTAGGGATACAGCTAACCAAAGAGGCAAAATATCTCTACAATGAGAATTACAGAACACTGGTCAAAGAAATAAGAGATGACACAAATACATGAAAAAACATTCAATGCTCATGGATAGGAAGAGTCAATATTATTAAAATGGTTATACTGCAAGAATCAATTTATGGATTCAATATTATTTCTATCAAATTACCAATGACTTTCTTCACAGAATTAGAAAAAAAGTATTTTACAATTCATTTGAAACCATAAAAGAACCTGAATAGCCAAGGCAATGCTAAGCAAAAAGAATAAAGCTGAAGACATCACCTTACCTGACTTCAGGTTATACTACAAGGGTACAGTAACCAAAACAGCATGGAACTGGTAAAAAAAAAAAAAAAAAAAAAAAAAAAAAAGACACATAGACCAATGGAACAGAATAGAGACCTTAAACCTACAACCATTTGATCTTCAATAAACAAGCAATGAAGAAAGGACTCCCTATTCACCAAATGGTACTGGGGTAACAGGCTAGCCACATGCAGGAGATTGAAGCTGAACCTCTTCCTTAAACCATATACAAAAATCAACTCGAGATGGATCAAAGACTTATGTAAAACCTAAAACTATAAAAACCCTAGAAGTTAACCTAGGAAATACCACTGTGTACATAGGCCCTGGCAAAGATTGTATGATGATGATGTCAAAAGCAATTGCAACAAAAACAAAAATCGGTAAATGGTACTTAATAAACTAATGAACTTCTGAACAGCAAAAGAAACTATCAACAGAGTAAACAGGCAACTGCAACTTACAGAATGGGAAAAACATTTGCAAACTATGCATGTGACAAAGGTCTAGTATAAAGAATCTATAAAGAACTTAAACAACTCAGCAAACAAAAAACATAAATTATCCCATTTATTTTTGGGGCAAAGGATATGAACAGACAATTTTCAAAAGAAGACATAACATGTGACCTACAAGCATATGAAAAAAGCTCAACATCACTAATCACTGAAGAAATGCAAATTAAAGCCACAATGAGACACTAATAGCAGGCAGAATGGACATTATTAAAAAGTAAAACAGATATTGTTGGGGTTGTGGAGAAGAGAATACTTATACACTACTGGTGGGAATGCAAATTATTTCAGCCATTATGGAAAGCAGTCTGATGATTTCTGAAAGAATTTACAGCAGAATTGGACCCATCAGTAACATAAATGATATGCATGTGTGTGTTTATTGCAGCACTATTCATAATAACAAAGACATGGAATCAACCTAAATACCCATCAATGGTAGACTGGATAAAGCAAACGTGGTACATATGCACCACACAATAGTATGCAGCCTTCTGCAGCAGTGTTGATGAAGTTGGAGGCCATTATTTAAGTTAACTAAAGTAACAGAAACAATAAACAAAACACCATGTGTTCTCACTTATAAATGGGAGCTAAACATCAAGGACATATGGACACAAAGAAGGGAACAGACACTGGGGCCTACTTGAAGATGGGTTATGGGAGGAGGGTGAGGATCAAAAACTTATTGGGTACCACGCCTATTATCTGGGTGATAAAATTTATTTGTAAATCAGCACCTTATGACATGCAATTTACATATGTAACATATATATATAGAACATGTATCTCTGAATCTAAAATATAAGCTTAAAAATTAAAAAGTAAAAAATAATAAGTCAGCATTCACCAAATTGTTTGCTGAATATTCTATCATATAAAATAACATTTCAGAATATCAAGGGATAATTGTATGGAGTAGCACTGGCTGATGGATGAAAGAGAGCGCCAACACAGCTCAATAGGACAGCTTAAGATAACCATGTATTATCTATTAAAATGTCTTTATTAACTGCATACTAACGTACTTCTGATTTTTACTTTTCTTTTTGACTCCAGT
The DNA here is from genome assembly GCF_007565055.1 of Rhinopithecus roxellana. Taxonomy (NCBI): domain Eukaryota; kingdom Metazoa; phylum Chordata; class Mammalia; order Primates; family Cercopithecidae; genus Rhinopithecus; species Rhinopithecus roxellana. The sequence goes on along the minus strand of NC_044569.1, from coordinate 76,311,779 downwards.
AACCTTATGAATGCTCTACTCTTTTCATAACACATTTTTTTACACAACATAAGATGTTGTTTTTGATTATGTAAGACAAAGTTTACTCCTTAATACAGTTTTATATATATATATATATTTTGAATTGATAGGATGCTAAATATATTAAAATTATTTTAGGTGTGCCCCATATAAAAAGCAGTCTGAAACTGACAAAGACAGAAGTTTACCCTGAAAGTCTCCCATCTCTAATATTTCAATAGTTTTAATAAAATGAAAATTGGTGTTTTTAAGTCTTAGTATATACTATATATCATATACTTTCAGATATATTATCTGATTTTGTTCTTATCACAAATATGTAACTTTACAAATATCCCTCCTTTCTACAGGAGGAACATAAACTATGATTTTAAAAGGTTAAGAGATTTTATATGACAGATTTTATATGACACATTTGATTGTGACAGAGAAAGATTTTGATGCCACAGTTTCTGTCTTAAACTTAGTAATATTTCTAACCACAACTATTGCACCTTATTTAATATTTATTTATTCTTTGTAGTTATCAAAGAGAAATCCAATATATGTAGGTAATTAAAACATACGTTAAAATTCCCATCTTTCATATATAAGCATTAATGGCCTTGGCTTTTTTCTTTCTTTCTTTCTTTCTTTTTGCTTTTTGGTTTTTGTTTTTTGATTTTAGAGACCGAGTTTCTCTCTTGTTAGCCAGGCTGGAGTGCAGTGGCGTGATCTCCACTCACCTCAACCTCTGCCTCCTGGGTTCAAGTAATTCTTCTGCCTCAGCCTTTCTGAGTAGCTGGGATTACAGGCATGCGCCACCATGCCCAGCTAATTTTGTGTTTTGTATTTTTAGTAGAGACGGGATTTCTCCATGTTGATCAGGCTGGTCTCGAACTCTCGACCACAGATGATCTGCCTGCCTCGGCCTCCCAAAGTGCTGGGATTACAGGCGTGAGCCACAGTGCCCGACAACTTTTTTAATAGGTAATTTTAACTGTAATTTGAATAGCTACATTTATCAGGGTGCAATTAAATTTCATGGGAATATCTGGGTCAAGAAATCCAATATAAACATTGAGACATTATTATAAACTTAATACATAATTAATGTATCAAATCATACACATTTTATTTTATGCAATTATTATACATGTACACATATATAATGCTTTACAAATATGTATTTGTGCTAAAATATATGCGCATTTCTTCATATTCAAAATAATATTGTGTTTGTTTTTGTATCTTGTTTCTTATTTGTATTGAGACACAACTGATGTAGATATTTTGGGGTACACATAAAAATTGTTTCAAATTGTGCTATATTTTATTTTACTTGTTTTTTAGAGATAGAATCTCTGGTCACCCGGGCTGTGGTGTAATGGTGCAGTCATAGCTCACCGCAGCCTCAGAGTCCTGGACTCAAGCAATCCTCGCACCTCGGCCTCCCTAAGTGCTGGGATTACAGGCGTAAGCCACCATGCCTACCCACACGTGAACATTTAATGCGGTCATATAATTTGTAAAAATCAAATTACTGTAATTAGGATATCTATCACCTTAAATATTTGCATGTTCTTTATGCTAGAAACATTCTCTGCTAATAATAAGGATAGTTTGGATTATTCTCTTCTAGTTATTTTGAAATAGCTAAAATAGTTTACAATATATTATTGCAAGCTGTAGTCCATCCTATTGATCTATCAAACACTATTTTATCATCCATTTGTGGACACTTAGGTTGATTCCATATCTTGGCTACTGTGAATAGTGCTGTAATAAACATGAGAGTGCAGATATCTCCTCGATATGTTGATTTTCTTTCTTTTGGATATATACCCAGTAGTGGGATTGCTGAAGCATATGGTGTTTCTATTTTAATTTTTCAAGGAATCTTCATACTGTTCTCTGCTTGACTGTACTAATTTATATTCCCACCAACAGTGTATGGGAGTTCCCTTTTCTCTACATCCTCACCAGTATCTGTTACTGTCTGTCTTTGGATAAAAGCCATTTTAACTGGGTTAAGATGATATCTTATTATAGTTTTGACTTGCATTTCTCTGATGATTAATGATATTGAACATTTTTTATATGCCTATTGGCCATTTGTATACCTTCTTTTGAGAAATGTCTGTTCAGATCTTTTCCCCATTTTTTAACTGCATTTTTTGTTTATTTGTTATTGAGTTGCTTGAAATCTTTACATATTCTGGTTATTAATCCGTTGTCAGATGAATAGTTTGAAAATATTTCTTCCTGTTCTGTGGGTTTTCTCCTTGTTTTGTTGATTATTTTCTTTCATGTATAGAAGCTTTTCACTTTTATATAATTCCATTTGTCTATTTTTGCTTTGGTTGCCTACGTTATTGAGCTCTAACACCCCAAATCTTTGCACAAACCAATGCCCTGGAGCATTTTACCAATAATTTTTTCCAGTAGATTAATAGTTTCAGGTCTTAGGTTTAAGTCTTTTATCCATTTTGATTTGATTTTTTTATGTGGTAAGAGATAGGCAACTAGCTTCGTTCTTCTGCATATGGATATCCAGTTTTCCCAGTGTCATTTACTGAAAAAAAAAGACTGTTTTTTCCTCATTATATATTTCTAGTGCCTTTTTGAAAATGAGTGCTGCAAGTGCATGGACGTAGTCTGGATTTCTATCTCTTCCAGTGGTCTATGGGTCTGTTTTTATGTCAGGTATTATGTTGATTTGGTTACTATAGCTTTGTAGAATATTTTGAAGTCAGTTTGTGTGATACCCCGCCCCCCTGCTCCAGTTTTCCTCTTTTTGCTGGGTATCGCTTTGTCTATTCAAGATATTTTGTGGTTCCACATGAATTTTAGGATCTTTTTTTTCTATTGCTGTAATACTGTCATTGATATTTTGATAGGGATTTCACTTAGTCTGTAAATTGCTTTGGTAGTATTGTCATTTTAACAGTATTAATTCTTCCAATCCGTGAGCATGAAATATCTTTCCATTTTTTGTGTCCTCTTCAATTTACGTCATCAGCATTGTATAGTGTTTCTTGTATACAAGTTTAATGTCTTTGGTTAAATTGATTCCTAAGTATTTTAAATTCTCTTTGGCTATTGTAAGTGGGAATGCTTTCTTATTTCTTTTTTGATTGGTCACATATGTGTATGTATATGGTGTATGTATAAAATGATATATGTACACAAATATGTATTAAAATGCTACTGATTTTTGTGTGTTCATTTTGTATCTACAAATTTACTAAATTTGTTTATCAATTCTAAGAGGTTTCTTTGGTGGAGTCTTTACGTTTTTTAAAATATAAGATTATATCATCTGCAAACAAGGCTAATTTGACTTCTTCCATTTTAATTTGGATATTTTATTCATTTCTTTTGTCTAATTGCTCTGCTTAGGAGTTACAGTACTATGTTTAATAAAAGTGGTGAAGGTGGGCATTCTTTTCTTGTTCCAGGTGTTAGTGGAAAGGCTTTCCATTTTTTTCCCTTTTGGTATGAAATTAGCTGTGGGCTTGTCATATATGGTATTTATCATATTAAAGTGTGTTCCTTCTATACCCAGTTTGTTGAAAGTTTTTACCAGGATGAAATGTTAATTTTTTTCAAATATTTTTTCAGAATTTATTTAAATGACCATATAATTTTTGTTCATGATTCTGTTGATGTGATGTATTATATTTATGGATTTGTTTATATTGAACCATCCTTGCATCACTGGGATTAATCCCATTTGATCATGCTGAATTGTTTTTATTGTGTTGTTGAATTCTATTGGCTAGTATTTTGTTGAAGATTCTTGCATCTATATTCATCAGAGATACTGACCTGTCGTGTTTTTTGTTGTTGTTGTGTCTTTGTCTGGTTTTAGTATCAGGGTAATGCTGCCTTCAGAGAATGAGTTTAAAAGTGTTTCCCTCCCTATCAATATTTTGAAGTAGTTTGAGTAAAATTGGTAATCAATTCTTCTCTGAATGTTTGGTAAAATTCAGCACTGAAGCCATCGGGTCCTTAGTTTTTCTCTCGTTACTCATTATTGGTCTGTTCAGGTTTTCTATTTCTTTGTGCTTCACTCTTTGTAGGTTGAATGTGTCCAGGAATTTATCCGTCTCTTCTAGGTTTTCCAGTTTGTTGGAATATTGTTGTTCATAACAGTCTCTAATGATTCTTTTTATTTCTCAGGTATTAGTTGTAGTGTTACATTTTTCATCTTTTGTTTTACTTTTCTTACTCTAGTTAAAATTTTGTCAATGCTTCTTAATCTTTTCAAAATAGACATTTGTTGATCTTTTATGTTATTTTTTGTTTAAACATTATTTATCCTTTTCTCTGATTTTCATTATTTATTTCTTTCTATTAATTTTGGGTTTAGTTTGGTCTTGCTTATCTAATTCCTTGGGGTGCATTTTTAGATTATTTATTTGGAGGCTATCTTTTTTGATGTAAGTAATTCATTAATATAAACATCAATTTAGTAATGCTTTTGCTGTATTCCACAGGTTCTGGCATCTGAATTTTCTTTTTTATTTGTTTCAAGAACTTTTCATTAATAATTTCTGTTTTAATGTCTTCATTGAGTGATTTATCATTCAGGGACATGTTTAATTTCCATATATTCATATAGTTTCAAAGGCTCTGTTATTGATTTCTAGTTTTATTCTGTTGTGGTCAGAAAAGATAATTGATATAATTTTTATTTTTGGAAACAGTTGAGACTTTTTCGTGGCCTAACATACGGTGTATCCTGGAGAATGTTCCATGTGGCTCATGAAAAAAATGTATATTCTACAACAGTTGGATGAAACGCTCTATTAATGACTGTTAGGTCTATTTTCTCTAGCATATACTTAAATTCTGATGTTTCTTGGTTGATTTTCCATCTGGTTGGTCTGTCCACTGCCAATAGTAGTGGGTTGAAGTACCCTACTATTATTTTGCAGTCTTTCTCTTTCTTCAGGTTTACTAATATTTTCTTTATGTATTTTGCTGCTCCAATATTGGTTGCACAGATATTTGCTGTTGTAATATTATCTTGCTAAGCTAACTCTTTAATCATTATATAACATTCTGTTTACAGTTTTTTAAACTCCATTTTATCTGACATAGTAAACCTATTCTTTCTCTTTTTTGGTTTATATTTTATATATTTTCTTCATCCCTTCACTTTCACCTATGTGTGCCTTGATAGGTAAAGTAAGATTGTCATGGGCAGTGTATAGCTGGGTGTTGTTTTTAATCTATTCATCTACTCTATGTCTTTTGCTTACAGATTTTAGTCCAATTATACTCAATGTTCTTATTGATAGGTGATTTGGTTTGGATGTTTGTCTACTCCACATTCCAAATGTGATTCCCAGTGTTGGAGGTGGGGCCTGGTTGGAGTTAATTGGATCACGGGAGCGGAACCCTCATGGATGGTTTAGCACCATCCTCTTGCTGGTAAGTGAATTCTCACTCAATTAATTCACACAAAATCGGGTTATTTAAAAGACTCTGGGAACTCCCCCTCTATCTCTCTCTTCGACTCTCCTGCCATGTGACATGGCATGATTGTAAGCTTCCTGAGGCCCTCACCAGAGGCAGATGCCAGCACTATGCTTCATGTACTTCCTGTGGAACTGTGAGCCAATTAAACCTCTTTTCTTTATAAATTACTCATTTTCAGATATTTCTTTATAGTGACACAAACTGGCCTAACACAATAAGTAAGGCCTGTCAGCAGTCATTTTCTTACTTGTTTTATAGTTGTGTAGCTCCTCCATTTCTTACTGTCTTCTTTTGTTGTTAAATTATTTTCTCTGGTAGTATGTTTTAACTTGTTGCTTTTTATTTTATAGGTTTTGGCTTTGTGGTTCATATGAGGCTTACAAAAGTATCCTGTAGTTATAACACATATTTAAAACTGATATCAACTTAATTTTGATTACAAAGAAAGAAAAAAAACAAACACAAAATATTTATACACATTAGATCACATGCCCCCACATTTTTGATGTCACAATGTACATTTTATGTGTTCTCTCTCTCTCTCTTTTTTTTGAGACAGAATTTCACTCTGTCACCCAGGCTGGAGTGCAATGGCATGATCTCAGCTCATGGAAACCTCTGCCCCCCGGGTTCAAGCAATTCTCTTGCCTCAGTCTCCCAAGAAGCTGGGATTACAGGTGCCTGCCAGCATGCCCAGCTAATTTTTGTATTTTTAGTAGAGATGGGATTTCACCATATTGGCCAAGCTGGTCTTGAACTCCTGATCTGGTGATCCACCTGCTTCAGCCTCCCAAAGTGTTGGGATTACAGACGTGAGCCACCGCGCCCGGTCCTGTGTTCTATCTCTTAACAAATCATTGTAGTTATTATTTTAATAGTTTTGTCTTTCAGTGTTACTAAAGGTATAAGTAGTTTAAACATGGCAATTACAATATTAGTATAACAATGAAATTAGCGTAATTTCTCAGCAGAAACCTTAAAGACCAGGAGAGAGTGGAATGATATATTCAGAGTAATGAGAATAACAAATTTTCAACCAACAATACTATACCCAAAAATGTTATATTTCTGAAATGAAGGAGAGTTAGACTCCAAGATAAAGCAAAGCTGAGTAAAATTTTCGTTACCAGACCTATTCTACAAGAAATGCTAATGAGATATATTTCTTTAATTTTTAAGTTGTGGGTTTTCCTCAGTCTATGGTTTGGTGTTTTTGATCAAACCAAAAGTTCTTAATGTTCTCTTTTTAAAAATAACCTCTTACTTTTCATTGTATTATTTCATTTTAAAATTCTGATTAAATTTATGTTAAAGTTTCTTGCAATATATTACACATATCTTCATTTTTCTATCATATATTTCACGTCTTCGTGAGTGGCATTTTTGACATTTTTTTAGGTCTATCTGGTGGAGTAACTAAGTCACTCTTCAGATGTTGCTGATTTCCATCCACTCAGTTTTAAATTTAAATTATTATAGTTTAATTTATAGACAACATAATTAGTTGTGTTTCATATATGATTAGTTATTCATACTATCATTCACATCGCTTATGCCATCATCCTTGATTTTCATATACCATAATATTTGATACAGTTGATTAATCTGTTCTGTCTCATAATTTTAGTAATTAAAACATATATGGGTCAGATGTTATTGTTTTCTGCTTCTGTTGGCTCAGACTCATGGTATTTCATTCCTTGAATTTTTTTATATGTATGTATTGAGAATTTTTTTTCCCGGAACATTAAGTTTAAGCTTCTCCTGAGTTAAATTTGCTTGTTTTTTCAGTCTTTATCTTTAGATGACTATCTCGTACACAGAATGATCAGAGCGTATAGATGGGCGAAGAGGACAACATGCTCAGTGTCCTGAAAAAAAAGGGGTTATAGGCCCCATACAAGTTCAAAACCCAGCAGGGCAGCCATTACATCTTAAAACTCCAAAGTATCTTCTTTAACTGCATGTCCCACATCCAAGGCAAACTGATGCAAGAGACAGGTTCCCAAGGTCTTGGGCAACTCTGCCTCTGTTTCTTTGCAGGATTCAGCCTGAGGCTGCTCTCACAGATTGTTGAGTCCCTGTGGCTTTTACAGGTTCAGGGTGAAAGGTGCTGCTGGGTCTACCATTCTTGGGTCTAGAGGGTATTGATCCATTTATCCCAGACCCACACAGTTCCCCACTGGGGACTCTGTGTGAGGGATCCAACTCTAGAATTCCCCTTGGCCCTTCTCTAGTAGAAGTTCTCTGTGGTGACTCTATCCCTGCAGCAGGTTTCTAACTGGGCACCCAGGCTTTTCTATATATCCTTTGAAATCTAGGCAGATGCTTTGCCAGGAATCTATCACTTTCGCATTCTGTGCACCTGCAGGCTTAACAATAGCAAGAAACTGCCAAGGCTTATGACTTGTGCCCTCCAGAGTGGCAGCCCAAGCTGGAACTCTGGCCCTTTGATCTGAGGCTGGCACCAGAATGGCTGGGATGTTGGAATCAGTGTCCTGAAGCTGCCTAGGACAGCAGGGTCCTTGGACTAACATATGAAACCATTATTTCCTTCTAGGCTTATGGGTCTGTGACGGAAGGGGCTGTTGTGAAAGCCTCTGAAAAGCCTTGGAGACCATTTCCCCATTCTATTTGCTATTAACACTTGCATCTTTTTTAGTTATGCAAATTTCTCTAGCAAGTTGCTGCTCTGCAGCCCACTTGGATTCCTCTGCCAAAAATCTTTTTCTTTCTCTGACACATGGCAAGGTTGCAAATGTTTGAAACTTTTATGCTCTGCTTCCTTTTTAAATATAATATAAATTCAAATTTTAGTCATTTTTTTAGTGCAGTTAAGCTCTTTGCTAAGGTATAGAACACATGAACTTTGCTCCAGTTTCCAATTTCCTCATTTTCATCTCAGACTTTATCAACCCAGACTTCACTGTCTATATCACTATCAGCATTTCGGTCACAACTATTTAACTAGTCTCTAAGAAGTTCCAAACTTTCCCTCATCTTCTTTCCATCTTCTTCTGAGCCCTACAAACTCTTCCAAACTCGGTCGTTTGCCCAGTTCAAAGTTAGTTTCATATTTTCAGGTATCCTTATAGCAATTCACCACTCCTGGTACCAATTATCTGCATTGGGCCATTCTTGCATTGCTATAAAGAAATACCTGAGGTGGGGTAATTTATAAAGAAAAGAGGTTTAATTGGCTCACAGTTCTGCAGGTTTTATAGGAAGCATGGTGCTGGTATCTATCTGCCTTCTAGGGAGGCTTCAGGAAGCTTACATTCATGGTGGAAGGTGAATGGGGAGCAGGCATGTAACATGGTGAAAGCAGGATAAGAGACAGAGAGAATGGGGGTAGGTGCCACACACTATTAAAAGACCAGATCTCAAAAGAACTCACTATCACTAAGACATCATAAAGCCATGAGGGATATGCCCCCATGATCCAAACTCCTCCTATCAGGCTCAAACTTCAATACTGGGGATTACAATTCAACACGAGATTTGTGTGAGGACAAATATCCAAACTATATCAGCTAGGATGTCTTGATTGACTCTTCTGAGGTAGTTGGCCCTAGAGAGCCCCTCAAATTTTCAAACTGCTAAAGAAAAATATATGTCACCTTATAATTATACTTTCTGATATGGTTTGGCTCTGTGTCCCCCCTCAATTCGCATCTTAAATTGTACTCTCATAATTCCCATGTATTATGGGAGGGACCTGGTGTAAGATAATTGAATCATGGGAACAGTTTCCCTCATACTGTTACCATGGTAGTGAATAAATCTCATGAGATCTCATGGTTTTATCAGGGGTTTCCACTTTTGCATTGTCCTCATTCTCTCTTTGCCTGCTGCCATCCATGTAAACTGGGACTTGCTCCTCCTTGCCTTCTGCCATGATTGTGAGGCTCACTCAACCATGTGGAACTGTAAATCCAATTAAACCTCTTTCTTTTGTAAATTGCCCACTCTTAGGTATGTCTTTATCAGCAGCATGAAAATGAACTAATCCATTAAATAGGTACCAGTAAAGTGGGGAGATGCTGAGAAGATATTTGAAAATGTGAAAGTGACTTTGGAACTGGGTGAAAGGAACTGGGTAACTGCTGGAACACTTTGGAGAGCTCAGAAAACACAAAAATGGGGAAAACTTTGAAACTTCCTAGAGACTTTTTGAATGGCTTGCTCAAAATGCTGATAGCGATATGGACAATAAGATCCAGGTTGAGATGGACTCAGATGGAGATGGGGATCTTCTTGGGAACTGGAGCAAAGATGACTCTTGTTATGTTTTAGCAAAGAGATTGGCAGCATTGCCCTGCCCTAGAGAATGGTGGAACTTTGAACTTTAGAGAAATGACTTAGGGTATCTGGTGGAGAAAATTTCTAAGTAGGAAAGCATTCAAGAGGTGACTTTGGTGCTGTTGAATGCATTCCTTTTTAAAAGAGAAACAGAGCATAAAAGTTTGAAAAATTTGCAGCCTGGCAATCTGATAGAAAATAAAAACTCATGTTCTGAGGAGAAATACAAGTCCACTGCAGAAATGTGTATAGGTAACAAGGAACCAAATGTAAATCCCCAAGACAATGAGGAAAATGTCTCCAGGGCATATCAGAGGTCTTCATGGCAGCCCCTCGATCACAGGTCTGGAGGTCTAGGAGGAAAAAGTAGTTTTATGGGCCAGGCCCAAGGTCTCCGAGCTGTGTGCAGCCTAGGGACTTGGTGCCCTGCGCTCCAGTCATGACTACAAGGGGCCAAGGTAGAGCTCAGGCTGTGGCTTCAGATGGTGCAAGCCCAAAGCCTTGGTAAATTCCATGTGGTGTTGAGCCTGCAGGTGCACTGAAATCAAGAATTGAGGTTTGAGAACCTCCACCTAGATTTCAGAAGATGTATGGAAATGCTGGATGCCCAGACAGAGGTTTGCTGCAGAGGTGGGGCCCTCATGGAGAACCTCTGCTAGGGCAGTGCTGAAGGGAAAGGTGGGATCAGAGCCCCTACACAGAGTCCCTACTGGGGCACTGCATAGTGGTGCTGTGAGAGACCACCATCCTCCAGACCCCAGAATGGTAGCTCCATAGACAGCTTAAACTGTGCACCTGGAAATGCTGCAGACACTCAATGCCAACCCATGAAAACAACTGAGAGAGGGGCTGTACCCTGCAATGTCACAGTGGTGGAACTGCCCAAGACCATGGGAACCCAACTCTTGCATCAGCATGACATGGATGTAAGACCTGGAGTCAAAGGAGATCATTTTGGAGCTTTAAGATTTGACTGTCCCACTGGATTTTGGACTTGCATGGGGCTTGTAGCCCCTTTGTTTTGGCCAATTTCTTTCATTTGGATCAGTCATATTTACCCATTATCTGTATCACCATTGTATCTAGGAAGTAAGTAGCTTGCTTTTGATTATACAGGATCATAGGTGGAAGGGACTTGCCTTGTCTCAAATGAATTTTGGGCTGTTGACTTTTGAGTTAATGCTGAAATAAGACTTTAAGGGATCGTTGGGAAGGCATGACTGATTTTGAAATGTGAGGACATGAGATTTGGCAGGAATCAGGGTATTGGAATAATGTGGTTTGGATTTGTGTCTCCACTTGAATCTCATCTTGAATTGTACTCCCGTAATTCCCATGTGTTGTGGGAGGGACCTGGTGGAAGATAATTGAATCATGGGGGCAGTTTCCCTCATACTGTTCTTGTGGTAGTGAATAAGTCTCACAAGATAAGGTGATTTTATCAGCTGTTTCCACTTTCTGCCTTCTCTCTGCCTGCTGCCATCCATGTAAGATGAGACTGGCTCCTCCTTGCCTTCAGTCATGATTTTGAGGCTTTCTCAGCCATGCGGAACTGTAAGTCCAATTAAACCTCTTTCTTTTGTAAATTGCCCAGTCTCTGGTATGTCTTTATCAGCAGTGTGAAAATGGACTAATACACTCTCTTATTAAATTATTATAAATGATGTAAAATAAGAGACACAATTAGTTAATTGCAAATATCCTTTTGCAAAAGCAAAAGAAAAATCTAAATAGTATACTTCAGTTAAAATAAAAATGAAAGTAAGTACAAATACGATGATAAACAATGTAATTAATAAATGATTGATATTTTAATATCATAGGTAAAGATATTTTAAATAGCAAAAGTTGCAAAACAAATTTATACAATAGTAATGTAGAATTGAACAAGGTTTTAAAGTGTTAAACTATTAGGGATTTTTTTGTTGTTCTGGTGGTATATTTAAGTACTGATGGATATTATACTTTGGTAGGCAAATTTATATTTTAAAATGTTATTATACTTCTAAAGGAACCACCTAAAATAAGAGAGGTAAAATCTGTAGAGTTTATGTAGTTAAAGGAAATAAGAAAAATAAAGACCAATCTGTGCACCATGAGTAGAAAAAAAATTTTAAAAAACAAAGCTTAATGAATGCACAATATAAGGAGTTAGAAATAAATTAAAATTAATTTATGGTAAATAACTATATAGAGATTATCTAATTGGATATCCAAAATCCCGCTATATTCTACTTATAAGAGTTAAACGGAAAGCACAACTTCATATGCAGACAATTCATGGTCTATAATATACCAGAAAAATCCAAGCATCATCATTCTGTAGCCTGATTCTTTTTTTTTTTTTTTTTTTTTTTTTTTTTGAGGCGGAGTCTCGCTCTGTCACCCAAGCTGGAGTGCTGTGGCCGGATCTCAGCTCACTGCAAGCTCCGCCTCCCGGGTTCACGCCATTCTCCTGCCTCAGCCTCCCGGGTAGCTGGGACTACAGGCGCCGCCACCTCGCCCGGCTAGTTTTTTGTAGTTTTTAGTAGAGACGGGGTTTCACCGTGTTAGCCAGGATGGTCTCGATCTCCTGACCTCGTGATCCGCCCGTCTCGGCCTCCCAAAGTGCTGGGATTACATGTAGCCTGATTCTTTACATCATTGAGCCTTGACTTTTCTCTTCTTCAAAGTAGTCATAATAATATGCATGTTGAAGATTCCTTGTAAGGATCAATTATCGTGTATTTAAAACACAGTGCCTAGTTCTGATTAGGAACTTCCATAAATAGTTGTAATAAGAATATTGTATTTCTTTAAAAAGTTAACATAATTCAGAATTGGAGTAATAATTCATCTTAACACTGCTCAGTTTCTCTTTAAGTGGATTAATGAAGGCCTAATTTAATTTGGCTGAATATATATTTTTAAATCTAATTTTGTTCAGAGGAACTGATTAACTTTGATAGAAATGTTAACCTTCGGGGTTGGACAGTTTATCAGAGAAAAAATTATTTATGGCCTTGCCAAAAACTAAACAACAAAACCCTGCTAATTATGTGTTTGATAGCCCTTGGACACAGAATAGCTCACGTTTGGTATGTGGCAATGCTTTGTCAGAGAAGAAATCAATGGAAATGAAAGAATTTTGTTCACTTAGAGTTATTAAATGTCACAGTTTAAGGACTATAGTTTAATGTCTAGAATAATAAATGTTGTATTTTGTTCCTGTGTTTTTCCTAGAATAATCCCTTATTTACATACTCTAAATAATACTTTCTTCTTACTGAATGATTTCTTTGCTTCTTTAAAGATCTTATTTCTTTTTCTTATTGGATATTAGATTTAGTTATTGGCATTTTCTCTTAAACCTTCTAAATTTAATGGGGCTTAATGTTACAGAGCTTCAGAAAGAAGTTTTCTAAGAAAACAGATTACAAAAAAGTTTTATTATTTCACTCTATTTCAGGGGCTACATACATGATGTCTATGCCTCTGTAGAAAGAAAGAAAAAGAGAAGAGATAACTGAGTAATACTGGCCCCTTAAGCTGACTTTTTATTTTCTATATTTTTCTTGTTTTCAAATTAGTTTTGTAAGTATTACATAAATAATAGAATTATATTAACAAATATTTTAAATTACTATCAACCTGGAACTGTAGAATGCATTGTGTTATCAACACTTGAATTTACTGTTTATTTTTCACAGGTCCAAAATTGGTCTGATCAAATTTGGTCTAATCGCCTAAGTTATAAGGTATCTTTCCAGATTATTTTCCTCTCCCTTTTCTCTAAGATGGCCTCTGATTTTGTAGATGAGAAGGTTCCATGATCTCTTGGCACTGAAGATAAAACAGGCATCGAGAAAATGGGAATGCCTTTGCCATAGGAATTCTTGGTAAGGAAAAACCTTATCACCTGCCTTCCTGAGATTTCGCCTTCCTCTCCCTGTATGGATCTTCCAGTGTGTCATTTCCTTCTCCTTTACTGGATAACATACTTAACCACTGCCTTCTTTCTTTCTTGGAACTATAATGGTTGACTAGGTATGTTGAGAGAAAATCCAGGTAACCGAAAAAGAATCAAACAGAGATGCATGAAAATCACCACACCAGTTATAACCATGCATGTCTAGGGGACAATACTATTATTTGTACAAAAACTGAGTAGGCCCAATTCTGCTTTATTACAAAGGGAGAAGATAGAAAATCACCATGAAAGCAACATCTTTTCTAGTCATTCTAAACTTGCTTAAAATTTAAAAGGAAAAGAGGAATAGAGAAATTTAAAAATTGCTTCCCCTTCTTCAATGCAGTTACACTGTAGATAGGTGATCTACTGGCTAGCAGAAAGTATCTAGAAGGCCTAGTTCACAGAGATGGAAAGGAATCTGGAAAGCTGAACGTCTCTACAAAACAATAGCAGAAGATTTATGCTTCTGATCAAAACCTGAAAGGCAGAGACTTGAAAAATCAAGAGTTGTAGATTGTTTAGAGAATGTAAGAGTACCAAACAAGATAGTAGTGTAAAATTCACATAATTTTGAACATTCTTCAAGGACTGTTGCACACAAAAATTAGTGAGCCTAGGCCGGGCGCGGTGGCTCAAGCCTGTAATCCCAGCACTTAGGGAGGCCGAGACGGGCGGATCACGAGGTCAGGAGATCAAGACCATCCTGGCTAACCCGGTGAAACCCCGTCTCTACCTAAAAATACAAAAACCTAGCAGGGCAAGGTGGCGGACGCCTGTAGTCCCAGCTACTTGGGAGGCTGAGGCAGGAGAATGGCGTAAACCCGGGAGGCAGAGCTTGCAGTGAGCTGAGATCGCGCCACTGCACTCCCGCCTGGGTGACAGAGCGAGACTCTGTCTCAAAAAAAAAAAAAAAAAAAAAAAAAAATTAGTGAGCCTTTAGAAAGTGAAGTTAATATATACAACACATGTATCTTAAGAGTTGTATAGTGGAAAATTAGATGATTTATTCCAAAAAATAATTCAGTGCCTGTGTTATTAGAAAAATGCAAGCCATTCCCAAGTCTTTGAATCCTGACAAAAACCAAAGAATACAGAATGTGCATTCCAGAGAGTACAGGCTTTGAATCACAAAGTAGTGGAAACCACTGGAGATGTCTGAGGCAAGTGTGTATTAAGATAAATGTTCTCATTTTGGTAACAAGAAAAACAAAATGTGTAATAAATTTCTCAAATAAAGTTTTCTCTGTGACTCTGTTTTTCAAGAATTCAGGTACCAGGGTAGACCTATAAATCAGATCTCCTGAATAGGATGTTTGAGCTTTATTGAAAACTGGTTTGAAGGCCATAACAGCCCCTTTCCTGGGTTTTAGAGTGATGGGAAAAGGGAAGTAATTCCAAAAAGGAGGGAAACAAACAAAAGGTAGCATATTGCAGAGCTGCCTACAGCTTCTAAGAAAATCGTTGCTGATTGATTGGAAATCTGAGACATTTATAGAGAGACTTCTGGAATCACTGTGAATGAGAACATTTGATCAAGAAGAGGAAGGATGACCCACAATTTATCTACTGGATCCGTTCAGTTTATCTTCCACTGCCACTGACATTCTATGGAACGTGAATCTGCTAAACCACAGTTTCATTAATGGATGACTGGATTAATTACTAAATATGATATCCAAGGATAGTTTAGTGTATTTACATTTGCAATAGTTCTACATGTTGGTTCACATCTGTCCCTCTGATGTCTATGCAGCTTTGCCTACAGAAGTTAATGTAATGTGTGCTAGTCAATGACACGGGTATTAATCACTATGTAAGTTTTGTGGCAGTCTAGGAATCTATTGCAATGTTTAAAAGTCTTCACAGGGCTGTTGTGATAAAATTTATAGTTAGAGTGAAGATTTCACCTGAGGTCAGGAGTTCGAGACCAGCCTGACCAACATGGTGAAACCCCGTCTCTACTAAAATACAAAAATTAGCCGGGCGCAATGGTGGGTGCCTGTAATCGCAGCTACTTGGGAGGCTGAGGCAGGAGAATCACTTGAACCCGGGAGGTGGAGGTTGCAGTGAGCCGAGATCGTACCACTGCACTCCAGCCCGGCAACAGAGGGAGACTGTCTCAAAATACTAAGTTATTTTTAAGTTATGATCTAAGATTATTATTAAAGATTATAATGGGCAAAATGAGATAGGAAGAATCAAAATCAAGACCTCAAACAAAGGTTTGCACACCCAATGCCCATAGAAGTGTTATTTATAGTAGACAAAAGATGTAAATAACGCAAGTGTCCACAGGAGGTGAGACTTCCTTTGAGTCTCATAGGAGATTTTCTTTGAGACTCTCCCAAAGAAAAAAAAATGTTTAATTACCTTGAAAAGCAAGTGATATATGTGTTTTACTATTTATGACTTTGAATACTTTTCTAGTTTTTATTTGTCTAATACTTTACTGTAAAATTGAATTGAGAATAGAACTTTGTAGAAGTAAATTATTTTAAGTAACTCTAAAGAGTCTGACACAATTTACTTTGATCTTAAAATAAATCAGGGCTAGAAGCCTAATGAGAAACAAGAATGAGTAGAAGTAAAATTAGTTGGTACTTTTTCTTTCTCTTCGTTGTGACAGAATATCATATTTTGGAAATAGAATCATAGTTGGGTATAAAGCTACTGTGGTTTCTCCAATTCATATAAGAAGAGGAAATGAAAAGGTGGATGTTGAAATGGGGGGTAATAATACATGTGGAATAAAAGAATGAAAATTTTGTGAACTATTAGTCTGTCACATTTTAGACACCTGATTTAATTTTGTGAAAACATAGTTAAGTTGAAAGGGCACAATATTTATGTAGTTACATGAAACAGAATTTTAAGGACTATAATTTAGAGCCCTATAATAATAATTCAATGCCTCAAATTTAGCTTAGTAGGATAGGTGCAGTTATGTGAGAGCACTGCCACTGGTATAACATGTTTCATAAAAAAAAAATAATCCTAAGGAAAAAAAATCTAATTTATAAAAAAATTAAAATGAAGGCTGAAATGTAATGATTTAAATGAAAATTCTTTTTCTTTCTTTCTTTTTTTTTTTTTTTTTTTTTGAGATGGAGTTTCGCTTCTGCTGCCCAGGCTGGAGTGCAATAGTGCAATCTCAGCTCACTGCAGCCTCTGCTTCCTGGTTCAAATGATTCTCCTGCCTCAGCCTCCTGAGTAGCTGTGATTACTAAATCCTAGGATTTACTTTTTGTTAGATTGAGTGAGAACTATAAAATAAGAAGAACGTCTTGCCTGCAATCCCAGCACTTTGGGAGGCCTAGCCGGGTGGATCACAAGGTCGGGAGATCGAGACCATCCTGGCTAACAAAACCCCATCTCTACTAAAAGTACAAAAAAAATAGCTAGGCATGGTGGCACATGCCTATAGTCCCAGCTACTCAGGAGATTGGGGCAGGAGAATTGCTTGAACCCAGAGGCAGAGGTTGCAGTGAGCCGACATTGCGCCACTGCATTCCAGCCTATGTGACAGAGGCTCTGTCTCAAAAAAAGAAATAAAATAAATAAATAAGAAGAATGAATCAACATGGTATAGCTCTTAAAATCACATCTCTTTCAATTACTAAAAAAATGACAGGAAGAAGTTACTGATGACAAGTTCCTGTTGTGTAATATTACCAAGCTTATATTAACAGTTTTTAATATTATGAAGGCAGATTATATAGTTCTGCAAAATCCATGTGATAAAACAGTATCTGAATAAAGAAGTATTAGTCCTGAGTTGCTGTAAAATCTTTTCTTGTTAATATACTCTGAGGATAATATACTCTTAGGATCCAAGTTTACTTGTGCTTATCTAAAGCTTCCGATCTCAAGGCTAATGAAGAGATTCTGACAGCTTTTCTGCAATGTCAGTTGAGAGCTTTAATGACTAGAGATTAATCGTTTCCAAGGCAGCAATCTTTAGGGACTTCCACCCTATCAAGGATAGAAAAAGTACTGGCAAAAATTTATGCCAGCAAACAGAAACAAACAAACAAAAACAAAAACAAAACCAAAACAAGGGAAGAACACTTCTGCTTCTTCATAAAATCGCAGGGGAAAAGTCTAGATTTAGTGCTGCATTCACCTAATTAAGACAGCCAGGATTTTCATTTTCTTCTCAATATAAATCATTATTGAGAAAAGCATCTGCCACCTCTGATATTTCCTGGGCAATAAATTTAGACGAATTAATCATTCTGCTTATTCAGAAATTCTGAAGAGTTCATAGGCACTTGCCAATGGCCTGTAGAATTCCTGGCTCATTGATTTTTAGGTGCCAGAGGAGATTCAAGAGGCTGTAAAATGATTTAAACAGAAATTTAAAAAAAATCATTCTAGCCTTATTTTGCCTACTTATCTTTTCACCTCTAATCAAACATGAATTATAACATTACATATATATAATTGTACAATAACATACATGTAAAGTGTTCTGTCTTTGTGCTTAAAGTTTGTGTGATCACCATGAATTTGAACTATGTCTGAATCTGAATTTAATTTTGAGTAGAAACTTTTTAGAATTCTGATATATTATTGAGCAAGCCAAGTCCCTTAAAATAGGGTGTCATATCATTTATCATTTAAACAAGG
The DNA here is from genome assembly GCF_007565055.1 of Rhinopithecus roxellana. Taxonomy (NCBI): domain Eukaryota; kingdom Metazoa; phylum Chordata; class Mammalia; order Primates; family Cercopithecidae; genus Rhinopithecus; species Rhinopithecus roxellana. The sequence goes on along the minus strand of NC_044569.1, from coordinate 76,293,406 downwards.
CTATTTTTGAGAGTGAATAAAAGCATGAACAATAATTAGGTCCAACTACAGATATAAAACAGGCAGTCTAAGACAAACTGGGACATGTGCTTGCCATATTTCAACCTAAAGTATTAATAAATATGCATTATATGAGTATTGGCTGGATTTGATCTGATTCCTCAAAAACATTTTTATTACAGTGTAAGCTATGCTGCCATAACAAAGAGGGCAAAAATATGGAGACGTATATCAGTCCAGAGGAAGGCAAGTGGTCCGGGATATCCAGTGTGATCTTCTTTTCTGCTAACACCCCCCTGGTTTTTTTTTTTTTTTTTTTTTTTTTTTTTGTCTACTTGGTTAAATGTGACTCACCAGCAGCATGACCATGTTACAGACTGTGAAATGGGAGAAAAGGAGCTTATCTTTTAAAAAAGTGACAAAATTTGCATATTTAATTTTTACTTTCCTTTAGATGGCGAGAACTTAGTCACATGGTCAAAATTATCAGGCTAGTTATCTGACATGCTATTATGCAGATGTGGGTCTTGGGATATTCTATCCCTAGAAGAATGGGTCTCTTTCCCCAAAACAGCACTTCTGGAAGAGGAAATACTGAAAATTATCATCTGAATTCCATGGACTGCTTTTTAAATTGTGTATTGTGAGCGCCACACTTGACATTTCCTAACAAAATATTTGAGGGTGGGAATCAGAAACAGACATTTATCAACAAACTCAGAAATTTATTATGCACACTATAGTTTGCAAATTACTTCAAGTAAATATTATAGGATTGAGACTATAATTTTAGAATAATTGTTAAGTTTCATAGCTACTTTTATTTAAACAAAAGGCAATTTCTTTATATTTTTATTTGCAAAAGTACTACTTTTTTATATCATATGTAATTATTCACCTACACATAAATAAATAAAATGAGTTAAATTAACCTATAATACTCTCCTTATGAGCCAACATTTTTTTTTTTTACTTTATTTCTGGAGCAAAATATGCTAAACAGTGTGGCTTAAAGTGGGACTTTCCACATGATTACTTTAAAATAAAATGTAGTTTCGCCTTATACTGATTGGGTCTCTACTATTGTGTGAGGCAAATATTGCACATCAAAAGTTACTCTTGAATATATCAGATTATATTGTATTGGATTATAACCCAACCCAAGACATAAAGAAGATGCATGATTGAATCCATTATGTTATAAATAAATGATTGAATAAAGAAGTAAAGGACAGAGAATAGACAAATCTCTCCTGTAGAAGAATTTCAAATAGTTTATATAAATACTCTGCCCTCAAGGAGGTAGAACAACCCAGGAGGCATGACAACCAAATATATTATTCTGGGTAGGATACTGGGCCAATAAAAGAACATTGGGTAGGAACTAAGGAAATCTGAACACAGTAGACATTTTGATTAATAATAATCTACCAATATTGGTTCATTAATTGTGACAAAATATACCACACTTCTGTAAGATGTTATTTTAGTAAATTCTTATAAGTTTATACTTCCTTGGCATCTATTTTAAATACAAGTTCAACTTTCTCATACAGAAGCAGAGCTCAGTCACCCTTGACACAGTTTCCAGTTTTATATCACATCCAAATGGCTCAAGTCAGTGGCCAGAGTGGTCACAGATAAGAACTTAGAAGCATCTGTTCTGCCTGGCTGACTGGGCTCCCTACTTTCCTGCCTCTTCTTTTAAGCAGAGCATTTAGGTATTTGCTTATGAACTTAAAGTGACCCACACCCTATTTCTTTATACATACTGCTATTTGCTCCTCTCCCTGCCCCTCACCTAATTTCCCTCTCTCTCCTTGCCTAGAATCTGTACCTTAAAAGATCTTTGAACTCATTTCCTACTGTGGTGCTGTATTGAATTTGTGCCTTTCATCTGAAGAACCAGGGGCTACTCCGGGCTAGATTTCCCCATGATGCCAGGAGAGAACAAAAAGTCAGGCTCCCAGCACCAGAACAATGGGCAGGCAAGCAAAAACAGCACACAGGTCAGACAAGAGCCAAAAGGATGTCTGCCAATAGAAACAAATTTCCTGTCTCAGCGAACCCCTGGTTGTAGGTCAGATAACTAGTCATTAGGGCATCTGCCAGGTAAAACATGCGTCCCATAAGAGGCACACTGCAAACACCCACCTCCAGTTCCCCTTCATTTCCGGCTCGGGCAGGGTTGTTTGTGTATCTGGCACTGAAACTCCAATTAAGCTGTGGATGCTCAAAATAGTTAACAATAGTAGAAACTGTGAGGGGAGATGTGTGGAGTATATGAAAACCCTCTCCTATCTTCACACTTCCGTAAATCTAAAACTAGTCTACAATTAAAACTTAATTGAAACAAATGAGCCTCGACAACTATTTCTTCAGTTGAACTTACAAATAAAATGATTGGCATAAGCCGAAGAGATATGTTCTACAAATAGTATGCTTATTAAAACTTTGAATGTTTGTTTTCTATTAAGATATGCTTTTGCCTTGTGAAACACAATAGATCTGAGAACGCTGAGGACTGGGTATACGTCAGTCACCTCATCATAATCACCAGAAGGCAAAGGGTTTTTTCCAGGGCTATTGTATTCCTTTTTTTCTTTTTTCACGGAATTCAGAAGAGTTACTGTAAATTAAAGTCATGCACTAATATGACAGTACTGTTGTTTAGGCGCTATTAAGACATTATTTTAGGCAGATAGGTAAAGGGGTCCTCGGAAAGTTGTTTCTTTTAAAGCAGCTCCGGAAACGTTTCTGTCTAGCAGGAAAACCCTGGCTCTTAGAGACAGGCGGGCAACCTTTGATATGCAAATGCAGACCCTTAGAAACTGGATCCGCCCAAATATGGCGATTCCCGCTCTGTTCCTCTTGCCCTCGCCCTCACAAGTGCCTGGCACCATGGCCGCCCCCACATTTCCCCACATGTGTAGGACATCACGTCGCCCTTCATTTACATATTAAAAAGGTAAGGTGGGAGGGCCAGTTTTTTGTGGACTACCTGAGTGACATGACGGGTCAAGCCAATCCCCTGAACCCTATGCAAATCAGGCACCACTTCCTCCATCCTCCTCATAGAAGCTGCCACCTTTACCTGTACTTGGGTTTCCTCTCTCCGCTTTGGAGGCCCCTCTCCCTCTGTCTGTGTAAGGGGAGCTTCTTCCTTCTTTCTTCTCCCTTCTGTCTTGCCTATTAAACTCTCCACGCCTTAAAACCACTCCATGTGTGTCCATGTCATTTTATCCAATTCGTGAGAGACAAAAGCCCTGGTGTTCTTCCACTCACCGGAGCTGCATCACTGTGTTTGGAAAAGTAGATTAGGATCAGAGAAAGGAATTTCTAAAGTTCTAATTATTTATTGAAATTAGGTATACATAGGAAAGTAAAATTCTTAATGCGGTCCTTCGGGGAAAATTTAATTTCTCTATGTATTTAGAAAGATTTGGATTAGAGGGTATCACGACATTCATTAGCTAGGAGATTGTTAGGACAGTTTAGGTATGAGGTTATAAGGGTGGAGGTTGTAGAACTGGATAAGTTAATGATCCGAAAAAATAATAGAATCAATGGAGATGTAGAAGGAGGGAAAGAGAACAGTGATTAGCAGACATTTTGAATTTTGTCACTCAACAGGCTTGATGGTATAAAATAGTCAATATAAAATTATAAAGTTAAAAGTAGTAGTGGAATCAAATGGAATATCTTTAATATTACTCAAAGGTCCTTGTAATCATTTAACTAGTGTCCTAGTTTGACAATTAATTTGATGAGGACAGTAATTCTTTCCACCTACCTTACAGGAATGTGAAAATTAATGCAATAAAATTTCTAAAGACATTTTGAGCTCTCCATGTGAAAGTCACTACCTAATATTGCTAGAGAAGAGACTCACTAGAGCATGAATTACAGTTTTGCCACAGGAAAAGCAAGAGTTTTGCAGAAAAGACAGGAATAAAAGGATATGTTTTAAAAGATTTACTTCTACTAGAATATTTCCTGATGATATGACACATAATTAATTTGAAGGTATCTAATTCATACATACGCTTGAAAATATTTCCCTATTGGGACTTTATCTTTTTGTCTTTTAATAATGCATTTAGAGTTTATTTGATTTTTAAATCTTTTCCACACTAGTATGCTCTATCAATTTCCTCCTTTGAATCTTCTAGTAATGATTTTCTCTCTTGCAAAGAATTGTGATGCTTTCATCTCTCAAAAAACTACTAAGACAGAAGTCTCTTAATTATCATCATTAAACTTGTGGGGTCAAAACTGGATCTCAAAGGAATGAGATGAGGCAATTGAGGATGAGATGGAAAGGCTCAGGATTAGCCTGGGGCTTTTCCTTGTATTCTCTTCTCCTTACATCTGTAATATTTCCTAACTATTTTTTTTAAGCTAATTGTTTGCATGTTCATTGAATGAAAAATGACATTATAAAAATAACCTTTATTTTGAAGCCAAATATTTAAGATCTATTCTAAACTATTATTAGCTGCATGAGCAAATGATTTACTATTTCTGACCTCACAGATTGGTGAGAAATTTCAATGAGATATAGAACATAAGGAAATTGGCACATAGCTGTATTTCGATGGTTTTCTATTTTACTTCTCTTGCCTCTGCTATCTTGAAAGTCATCATGTTTTGCCTCATCTGTTTGCTGTGATTACGGCTGTTTGAATACATTTCAGATATTCCATACTGTTCTGTACTTTGATATTATTTATGAACTCAGATATTTATGACTCAGGTTTTGACAAATCATCACTCATACCCTCTGGTTCTATGGTTTTCCTCCAAATCCCCTAGAAACAGGTTTAAGTGTATACACTCCCAAATCCAGTATATATGTCTCAAATGTCATTTATTGACTTCTATTATCAGTTATCTTTGCTCGGTTTGCCTCTTCAAACTGTGAAATCTATGAAATTGTGCAATTGTGACTGTGAAATTCTTACAAGGGTTAGGAAGCATAGATAGTACTAAGATTAACACTAATAAACGTTTAGCAAATGATGGATACATAAATAAACATCTACTGAATGTGCTGATGTGGTAGTTTTAGCAATAAAAGCTACAATTTGTTCATTGAGTAATGAGAAAGTCAGAATCTGCTTTTGGGAATTTGTATATTTTTCAAGCAAAAGACCCCAATGTTTTGATAATATTTATTGAAATTTTATTAAAATTATTATATCTAATTTATAAGTGTACTTTAAAATATAGAGTAAAATCTTCAAGTTACTAAAAAGTATCAAGGTTCCTTGAGTTTAGTAAAATGTCAAACCAGCATACATTAATTGTGTAGATCTCTGTATTATCCATATTTAACAGATAATCTTTCACGTCACTAATGGTATTGAGTTACACAAAGCTTTTGTAAAAATATATGTAACTCAGAGATCCTCCAGCCACCTCTGTCAAGGCTGTGACCTCTGCCTACCATTAGGTATTGCATTTAGCCACTTGCTTTAGCCACAACTGGTTTCTACCCAGGGACACTTCGCTTACTGGCCTAAAGCCTTGAACTATTTAACCCAGGAAATAAATATTAGGGAGAAAAATAAATAAGTGCATACCACAGGGGAATGAGATAAGCTTCAAGAAATCTATGCCATTCCAACCCCATAGGTGACAGTGAACTTATTCACACAACAAACACACTGCTCCTAGAACCAGTACTGAGAAAGCCATCACACAAGGACTCTGTAACCAAGGAACCCTTACAGAGTCTTTACCCTTGAAAGCACTAGGAGCTGAATTAGATTATAATAAACAATAAACATTAAAGCTACATCCTTAAGGGGGAAAAAAATAAAACAAACAAACAACAACAACAATAAAACCTCACAGTCAAATAAAAAATAAATTCAAGAATAATCAGGACAAATGAGAAGCAATCAGAAAAATATAGTAATGACAAAACAGCATTCTATAACACCTCTCAAAAAATCATACTAACGCTCCAGCAAACGATCCAAACCAAGATGAAATCTTTAATACAAAATCAAGAATTCTAAAGATTAATTATTAAGCTACTCAAGGAGATACAAGGGGAAGGTGAAAACCAACATAAAGAAATAAAAAAAATTCAGGATAAGAAAGAGATTTTCTGAAGAGATAAATATTTTAAAGAAAAAACAATCCAAACTTCTGGAAATGAGAGACACATTTAGGGAATTACAAAATGCAATGGAAAATTTTAACGATAGACTACACCAAGTAGAAAAATGAATTTCAGAGCTCGAAGACAAGGCTTTCAAATTAATATAGATAAAAATAAAGAAAAAAGAAATAACAGAAATGCTCAAAGTCTCCAAGAAATATGAGATTATGTAAAATGACCAAATCAAGAATACCTGGTATTCTGAGAGAGAAAGCAAAAAGTTTTTAAAACTTATTTTTCTAATTGAGGAAATCTTCCCTGGCCTTGCTAGAGGTTTAGATATCCAAATACAAGATCCTCAAAGAAATCCTAGGAGATTTATTGCAAAAAGGATATCACAAAGGCATGTAGTTATCAGGCTATCTAAAGTCCATGTAAAGGAAAGAATTTTAAGAGCAATGAGACAAAGCATCAGGTCTGCTGAGGGAATTTGTCACTACCAGACCATTCCCAATGAATAAAAGGAGTTTTAAATCTTGAAACCAAAGGTCGATGTACACCAGAATAGAACCTCTTGAAAACATAAAAACTTACAGGGACTATAAAACAATAACAAAATGAAGAAAATAAAATATCTAAGCAGCGTTTAGCATAATGACTGGAATAATACCTCACATCTAAACAATAATGTTGAATGTAAATGGCCTAAGTGCTCCACTTAAAAGATACAGATTGGCAGAATGGATGTAAAAATCATAAACCAAGTATTTACTGCCTTCAGTAGACCCATCTAGCATGTCCTCAAAGTAAAGGGGTGGAAAAAGATATTCCATGCACACGGAAACCAAAAGTGAGCAGGAGAAGCTATTTTTATATCATACAAAACAGACTTTAAAGCAACAACAGTTTAAAAAAAAAAAAAAAAGACAATGAAGCTTAATGTATAATGATAAAATGATCAATCCAACCAGAAGACATTACAATTCTAAATTTACATGCACCTAACTCTGGAACTTCCAGATTCATAAAACAATTACTACTGGACCTAAGAAATGAGATACATAGCAACACAATGATACTAGGAGACTTCAATACTCTACTGACAACACTAGACAGATCATCAAGACAGAAAGTCAACAAAGAAAAAATGGAGTTAAACTACACTCTAGAACAAATGTACCTAACATATTTACAGAACATTCTACCCAAGAACTGCAGAATATACATTCTTCTCATCTGCACATGGAGCAGTCTCTAAGGTAGACCATATGATAGGCCACAAATTGAGTCTCCATAAGTTTTTAAAAATCAAAATAACATCAAGTATCTTCACAGACTATAGAAATACGTGGAAATCAAACAATCTGTTCCTGAATGATTTTTGGGTTTGCAAGGAAGCCAATATTTAAATTTAAAAATTATTCGCAATGAATGATAATAAAGACAAAAGTTATCAGAATGTCTGGTATAAGGCAAAAGCACTGCTAAAGGAAAGTTTATAGTGCTAAAAGGCTACATCAGAAAATCTGTAATATAACAAATTGGTAACATAACAGCACACTTCAAGGAACTAGAGAAACAAGAACAAACCAAACCCAAAGCAGCAGAATCAGAGATATAACAAAGATCAGAGCAGAACTAAATGAAATTAAAATTTTAAAAAATAGAAAAGATTGATGAAACAAAAATTTGGTTATTTGAAAAGAATAAGCAAAATTGATAGACCATTAGCTAGATTAACCCAGAAAAGAAGAGAGGAAATTTAAATAAGCTAAATTAGAAATGAAATTGGAGACATTACAACTGACACCCCAAAAATACAAAAGATTGTTTGAGACAATTATTGAAACAATAGGGAAACGCTAGAGAAAATGGATAAATTCCTGGAAACATACAATCCTCCTATATTAAATCAGAAAGAAATAGCAACCCAGAAAAGACCAATGATAAGCAATGAGATTGAATTAGTAATTTTAAAAAAAAATTGCCAAGAGAAAAAGGTTCAGGACCAGATGGATTCACAGCTGAATTCTTCCAGACAGTCGAAGAATTGGAACCAACCCTACTGAAACTATTCCAAAAGATTGAGAGAGAAAGAATCCTCCCCAACACTTTCTATAGAGTCAATATCACCCTGATGCCAAAGTCAGAAAAGGACATAACAACAACAACAACTACAGACCAACATTCCTGATGAATGTAGATTCAAAAATCCTCAACAAAATACCAGCTAACCAAATCCAACAGCACATCAAAAAGATAAGGCACCATAATCAAGTGAGTTTTATCCCAAGATGAAGGGATGTTTTGACATATACAAGTCAATAAATGTGATACATCATATAAACAGAATTGAAAACAAAACCCATAGGATTTATTGCAATACATGCAAGAAAAGAATTCAATAACATCTAGCATCCCTTTATGATAAAAATCCCTTTATGATAGTCAAGTAACTATGCATAGAAGAAACAAACCTACCTGAATATATTTAAGTCCATATATCACAAACCCACAGCCACCATCATACTGACTGGGGAAAAGCTGAAAGCATTCCTTCTGAGAACTGGAACAAAACAAAGATGCCCACTTTCACCACTTCTATGCAACATCGTACTAAAAGTCTTAACCAGACCAATCAGACAAGAGAAAGAAATAAAGGGCATTCAAACTGGAAAATAGGATGTCAAACTATCACTGTTTACCAGGGATATGATTGTATTACCTAGAAAGCTCTTAAGCCTCCTCCCAAAGACTACAGATTATTAATCAATGTACACAAATCAGTAGCACTGCTATACACCAACAATGACCAACATTAGAATCAAATCAGTAACTCACATGGTGAAACCCCCTCTCTACTAAAAAATACAAAAAAATTAGCCAGGCATGGCGGCAGGCGCTGTAGTCCCAGCTACCAGGGAGGCTGAAGCAGGAGAATGGCATGAACCTGGAAAGCAGAGCTTGCAGTGAGCTGAGATCGCGCCACTGCACTCCAGCCTGAGAGCCTGAGCGACAGAGCGAGACACCGTCTCATAAAAAAAAAAAAAAAAAAAAAAAAAAAAAACTAAATTCCTTTTACAATAGCTGGAAAAAACAAAACAAAACAAAACCTTGCAATATACTTTATCAAGGAAGTAAAAGATCTCTACTAGAACTACAAGACACTACCGAAAGAAATCATAGGTAACACAAGCAAACAAAAACACATTCCATGCTCATGGATTGGAAGAATCAATGTCATGAAAAATGACCATATTGCCCAAAGCAGTCTACAGATTCCATGCAATTCTTATCAAAATACCAACATCTTTGTTCAAAGAATCAGAAAAAACAATCCTAAAATTCATATGAAACCAAAAAAGAGCCTTAATAGCCAAAGCAATCCTAAGTGAAAAGAACAAATCTGGAGGCATCACATTACCTGACATCCAATTATACTACAAGATTATGGTTACCAAAATGGCATGGTACTGGTATAAAAGTAGACACACAGATCAATGGAACAGAATATACAACCCAGAAATAAAGCCAAATATTAAGTTGATGCAAAAGTAATTGTGTTTTTTTCATTGAAAGTAATGGCAAAATAACATAATTACTTATGTATCAACCTATTACAACCAACTGATCTTTGACAAAGCATGCAAAAAATAAATTGGGGAAAGGAGATCCTATTTAATAAATGGTGCTGGGAAAACTGGATAGCCCCATGTAGATGAATGAAATTGGATCTCTACCTCTCACCTTATACGAAAATCAGCTCAAGATGGATCAAAAACTTAAATCTAATGCCAAAAAATCATAAAACTTTATAGAAGATAGACTAAGAAAAACTCTTGTGGACATTGGCCTACGCAAAGAATTTGTGACTAAGACCCCAAAAGCAAATGCAAGAAAAACAGAAATAAATAAATGGGACCTAATTAAACTAAAAAGCTTCTGCATGGCAAAAGGGATAATTATCAAATGGACAATCCACAGGAAGGGAGAAAGTATTTGCAGTTTACACATCTGACAAAGGACTAATATCCAGAATTTACAAGGAACTTAAACAAATGAGCAAGGAAAAACAAATTGCCCCATCAAAACGTGGGCAAATGACATGAATAGACATTTCTCAAAAAAGATATACTAACGGCCAACAAACATGAAGAAATGCTCAACATCACTAATCATCAGGGAAATGCAAATTGAAACCACAATGAGATACCGACTTACCCCTGCAAGAATGACCATTATTGAAAAGTCAAAAAACTATAGATGTTGACATGGATGTGGTGAAAAGGAAACGCTTATACACTGGTGGTTGGAGTATGAATTAGTACAGTCTCTATGGAAAGCATATGGAGATTTCTTAAAGAACTCAAAGTTCACCCAACATTCAATCTAGCATTTCCACCACTGAGTATTTACCAAATGAAAATTAATTATTATATCAAAAAGACACCTGCGTGTGTATGTTTATTGCAGCACAGTTTACAATTGCAAAGATATGGAACCAACCTAAGTGCTTATCAACCAATGAGTGCATAAAGAACATTTCGTATAAGAACATTTCGTATATGTACACCATGGAATCCTACTCAGACACAAAAAAAGAATGAAATAATGCCTTTTGTAGAAACTTGGATAGAGCTGGAGGCCATTATTCTAAGGAAAATAACTCAGGAATGGAAAATCCAATACTATATGTTCTCACTTATAAATGGTAACAAAGCTCTGGGTAAGCAAAGGCATGCAGAGTGGTATAATGGACCCTGGAGACTCAGAAGAGGGAGGGTGGAAAGGGAGTGAGGGATACAAAAACTGCCCGTTGGGTACAATGTACACTAGTTGAGTGACAGGTGCATGAATATCTCAGACTTCACCATTATACAATTTATTCATGTAATAAAAACCCACTTTTACCCCAAAAGCTATTGAAATTGTAAAAAACTAACTAAATAAATAAAATAGATACACAATTTTACAACTCTACCAAAAAATGCCTTATATATTATCAAGAATCAGTGCAATTTGTTGAGGATACACTCTAGTTCTTATACCCACAGAAATGGGAAGAATAAAACATTTTAGATGGTTTGCCAACACTAGGAAGTATTTCTTTTTAATGTATTTAGAAAATGCAATTACAATTATTTAGGGATGTGTGCTGAACTCTGTCAATTACAACATAGAGCAGGATATGGGACTTATAGTATATTTTAATTTTCTGCATCTAAAAATCTGACAATGGACACCATAAGGAAGTGTATATTTCAATCCTGAATGTTCCAAGGCTCAGCACCAGATGTACATCTCTAGTTGTATCAATATCTTCTTTCTCTGAATGCCACTTTTAGCAGTACTAAACTATTACAGTAATACATTTCTAGCTCCAGGAAAAACATTTTTGTGTGTGTGTGTATTACTTTAGAAAAAGGAGGAGTAAAAACTTTTGGAAGAAGTTTCAGACGAAATTATATGGATGCCAAAGGCAGAGCGAATCAAGACAGTATACTCAGAAGTAGATGGGAGGCCTTGCCCTAAGTCATATAAAGCAATTACAAATATTATAAACACATCTTATACACACACACACACACATACACACACATTTAGCTGAAAGGCACTAATAAAAAATATATTTTGGTTTCGTAGAGGCTAAAATCTATGACTCCATTATCTCTTCCTCACAAAGTATCTACCACAATTTTGCATACACATTATGAACAATTGCTGCTAATTTATTTTTATATACTAAATGACTAAGCTATAACGGTAAGCTAAATTGTAAAAGAAAATATCTGAGTAACAACTAGATTTGTTGAATAAATACATTTTGAAAAAATAAAGAGGAAGGCTGGAATTTTGAAAAAATTACAGAGAAATTTTCTGATATTGAATATTTTTGAGATAATGGGAATTTGAAAATTTGGTCCTTTTGAGGATATATTATTTCCTTAGGTGTGATAAGAATATTTGCAATTATGCTAATTAAAGGTAACACTTCTTTAGAAATACATACTGAAATTTGATAGATCACAGGATAAAATGACTCAGAATAATATGGAAAAAAGATGTGGGGGGATATAGGTAATACAGGCTTTAACTGATGCAGATATGGATTCATTATACTGGCCTAATTATTTGTTTGTACATCTGAAATTCGTCTTAATATAATGCATTTAGAATATAGAAATATACAAAGAAAACAGAAATATGATATAACTTTATAAATAAAACAAAAATATGATGTAATTATTTTATATACTCATTTTCTTTTTTTTATTATACTTTTAAATTCTGGGGTACATGTGCAGAATGTGCAGGTTTGTTACATAGGTATACATGTGCCATGGTGGTTTGCTGCACCCATCAACCCGTCATCTACATTAGGTATTTCTCCTAATGCTTTCCCTCACCCCCGACAGGCCTTGGTGTGTGATGTTCCCCTCCCTGTGTCCAGGTGTTGTCTTTATTAAACTCCCACTTATAAGTGAGAACATGAGGTGTTTGGTTTTCTGTTCCTGTGTTAGTTTGCTGAGAATTATGGTATCCAGCTTCATCCACGTTCCTGCAAAGGACATGAACTCATCCTTTTTTATGGCTGCATAGTATTCCATGGTGTATATGTGCCACATTTTCTTTATCCAGTCTATCATTGATGGACATTTGGGCTGGTTCTAAGTCTTTGCTATTGTGAAAAGTGCTGCAGTAAATATATGTGTGCATGTGTCTTTATAGTAGAAGATTTATAATACTTTAGGTATTTAGTAATGGGATTGCTGGGTCAAATGGTATTTCTGGTTCTAGATCCTTGAGGAATCGTCACAGTGTTTTCCACAATGGTTGAACTAATTTACTTTCCCACTGACAGCGTAAAAGTATTCCTATTTCTCTACATCCTCTCCAGCATCTGTTGTTTCCTGACTTTTTAATAATGATCGCCATTCTAACTGGTGTGAGATGGTATCTCATTGTGGTTTTGATTTGCATTTCTCTAATGACCAGTGATGATGAGCTTTTTTTCATATGTTTGTTGGCTGCATAAATGTCTTCTTTTGAAAAGTGTCTGTTAATATCCTTCACCCACGTTTTGATGCAGTTTTTTTTTTGTTTTTTTTTTGTAAATTTGCTTAAGTTCTTTGTAGATTCTGGATATCAGCCCTTTTCAGATGTACCGATTGCAAAAAGTTTCTCCCATTCTGTAGGCTGTCTGTTCACTCTGATTATACTTTTTTGTTTTGTTTTGTTTTTTTGTTGTGCAGAAGCTCTTTAGTTTAATTAGATACCATTTGTCAATTTTGGCTTTTGTTGCCATTGTTTTTGGTGTTTTAGTCATGAAGTCTTTGCCCATGCCTATGTCCTGAATGGTATTGCCTAGGTTTTCTTCTATCGTTTTTATGGTTTTAGGTCTTACATTTAAGTCTTTAATCTATCTTGAGTTAATTTTTGTATAAGGTATAAGGAAGGGGTCCAGTTTCAGTTTTCTGCATATGGCTATCCAGTTTTCCCAACACCATTTATTAAATAGGGAATCCTTTCCCCATTGCTTGTTTTTGTCAGATTTGTCAAAGATCAGATGGTTTTAGATGTGTGGAGTTATTTCTGAGGACTCTATTCTGTTCCATTGGTCTATATATTTGTTTTGATACCAGTCACATGCTGTTTTGGTTACTGTATATTGTAATTTTCTTAACCTTTTAAACAGGTTGAAATTTTTAATAATTCCCTTGAGATTTTTGAGGTTGATGACCAAATCATCTACAAATGACAGCTTGGCTCCTAGTTTCCAAAGTAAAGTCATTGAGGGTTGTTGTGGCTCAGATATAATCAAGGATATACAGATACCTAAATCATCTATTTCTATCTGTGTATCTATCTATCTATCCATGTATCATCTAGTTTTTTGACAGTGAGACAACAGACAAAACTCTGCTTCAGAAATAACTCACAGTGAACAAGTTTTCTGAGCAAATAAATATTAAAAAAAAAAAAAAAGAAAAGGGCTGAAATTAATCTCTGGCAACGAACATTTGTCCACATGATTTTCTGAGTTAATCTGAAGTCAGGTGACCACTGGCAGTTTCCCAGGCATGGAGGCGGTTAATGACTAGAAGTAGGGATGACTAGCTTTGTAAGAAAAAACAAATATCAAAATCAATGCTAGCAAAAGAAAGGAAAATAGAAGAAAGGGTTTGTTAAGAGTACTGTGGGCCTGTTTGTGTAAGTGAAGAAGGAATATGTGACTAATGATTAGTTTCATGGAAAAATCACAGAAAAATGTTTTTGCTTCAGATTATGTTTTTTAAAAAGCCTTGCTTTTTAAGAAAATTCATTCCACGAACAACATGGAAAAATACAGACTAGAGATTAAGACAATTTTTTAAAACACTTTTTGAGTTCCAAACTCAACTACTTTAGACTACTGTAACTACAACATGCTTTTAAGCAAATGTTACATACATGGGATTTAAACAAATATTTTACCACATATTACATATTACCACATATTACCACACTCAGTTGATTTCTGATTGTCCAGACTAATGAAAAATCAATAAATCTTATATATATTTTATTTTATTTTGTTTTCACACATATATACATCATATACATTTTTGACTACAGATTAGTGTTTCAAATTTCATTTTATTTAGGATAGTATTATGTAAATAAATTATAAGGAGATTTTACTTTCTAGATGCTGAGCAGCAGACTACAACCTGTGTTTACACATATATATATATGTACACACACATATACATATATGCATAGACATATATATACAAATACATGTACATATATGTGTTTAGATATTCACACACAGTCATAAACATCCAAACATATATTTTTGACTAATCATTCTTATATAGGGAAATAAGTGAAGATATATTTTTCTGTTGAACTTGACAGTGAGAAGAAAAATCACATATTAAAAATATTTATTACAGTAATTATGTTAAAAGGATACAAATGAGATCAGTACTTGAAATACTTACATTTCTCCAGTTTTATGTCTTACTTCATCATGATGAAATATTTATAAGCATCTTCTAACATAGATACCAGAAAATATCCTGAAACAGGTTAGAATGAAATATTAAATTTATTATTATTGTATAAGTATTGCTATGGGAATTGTTCTCTTTTTATTTTGCTTAGCAAAAGATGAAGTAGAAGTTTTGCTTCAAACATATCAAAACCACTAAAATATAATCAATTTATTATCTTGTAGAAATTTTAGCATTATGCTAAAACATTACTGCAATGGTTCTGTATAAAAGCATTTGGAAAAAAGTATCACTAGATAATTTTGAAAACGTTTGGGAAAAAATGCTAATGATACTCATATTGTTAATCAAACTATAAACATGCATTAGAATAAAAACCTTTAGTGCCCTTAACAAAATGTTATGGTTACTAACATGAAAATATATTTTCTTATATACAACAGGGTGATAAAACCGATTTTTTAGTGTGTACTCAAAGAGATAATGTCTAAATATGAGACAAAATTAGGAAATGAATAGAAAGAAAATGAAATCATCAGAATGCAAATGACATGGCTGAACATTTAGAAGTAATAGTAGTAATGACAATAAATTTGTTTTGTTCTGTTTTAATTGTTAGTTGCATATCCTAGGAGAGACTTTTAAATTAAGCTTAATTTGGCAATGTGCATTTAATAAAATAGGCCTAAATTATCACAATATATTAGAAGTCAGTGTAGCATTTTAGCAGTTAATCTGGTTTTTATGTAGATTTTATTATAGTTTACCTATAAAGGTTTTCTTCAAACCTACTTCTGCCAAGTTATATAACTTCCAAAATTTAAGAATAAATGAACAGTAACGACATTAACTAGTTCTAAAGTTATTGACTTGCGAAGGTGAAACAAATGTTAAACTAAAATATGACAGCTTGCACATTTCCTCTCCCTTGTGATTTTAAATATTTCTTTTATAGTTTTAAGTAAAGAGTTGTTATGTTAGAAGGAATGTCAAAAGTAACAAGTAACAAGGATGCTTACACCTAGAACAATCTGGGAATACATGATTCTGAGAAATTCTTTTCCTTTCTTTATGTTGTCTCTCACTTCAGTAAAAAGAATATTAAAGATATGAGCCAGGTGTAGTGGCTCACACCTGTAATCCCAGCACTTTGGGAGGCCGAGGCCGGTGGATCAACGAGGTCAGGAGTTCAAAACCCACCTGACGAACACAGTGAAACCCCACCTCTACTAAAATTACAAAAAAATTAGCTGGGCATGGTGTCAGGCACCTGTAATCTCAGCTACTCAGGAGGCTGAGACAGGATAATCGCTTGAGCCTGGGAGGTGGAAGTTGCAATGAGCCAAGATGGTGCCACTGCACTCTAGGCTGGGCAACAGAGCTAGTGAGACCCCATCTCACCAAAAAAAAAAAAAAAAAAAAAAAAAAAGAATGTTAAAGATATATATCAAAATGCACTTTCTTTATGCTGTGTTACAGGTAATATAGGTGCACCATCACTTAGATGGGTTCCCACCAGTATTTAATCAGTACAATCAGACACTGTATTTCTTTTCTTCAAATTATATTTTAGCTTATATTTCATTACATTCAAATATAATCTCTTGCATAAGCAATTAGGATATAGCCCTAATGTTTAAAGTGAGTGTTAAAAAAATTACTTATTTTTTTTAAAGGAGGAAATCTAGAGATATATACTTTTATTTCTAAAGTTTTTATTTACATGTATTTTCTAATCACTGTTTTATAATTTTTAAAGGAATGTTTTTTGTTCTCATGCAAAATAATTTTTATATGATATATTTAAAATATGAGATTTAAATTTTATTTTAAAATTCAATTACTATTAATTATAATAATTATTTATCAAATAGCACATTGATGTTAAGTATAGAATTTCTAAACTTTAATATTCCAAAACACCAAGTATTTATGAAATTATGTGAGCTTAACAAATTGTCATTAATCATCTCCCTAAATGTATAGCTGAATGTACTGTACTTCATTTACTTTTTTAACTGGAAATAATCACTTTAAGAATTTGTCATATTTGTAGTGATGACCAAATAAGCCACAATTTATTATCAATAATAACTAAAGGCTTTTCTTCAAGATTTTTATGAATGGTTGTTCTAAAATGATAATTTTATTTGATAGAGAAAACATAATGATTTTACATTTATAATGAAAGCACAGGAAAGAGTGAATGTAAGATAAAAGGAAACACAGTGAGATAAAAAAACAGCAAGCAAACACTGGGAGTTAAGATAGTAACCCAGGTAAACCAAAGGGCAAATGCTGATCTTAGTTTAAAGAAATATGTTTTCTTAAATTGCAGAAGTGATTAAAGCAGATATTTGTGGAGTTGACTGAGAATTTTAGAATTTATGTCAAATAATATGGACATCTACTTCAAAGTCTTGAGTAATATGAAAATGGTGCTTGAGGAAGCAACGATTGTAACTACAAAAATTAATGGCAGAAGTCATGAGAATGGATTCTGGATGCAGATTTCTGAAGCAATCTGCTAATAATTACAAGTAAACTACACAGGCTCTTGGGTGAAGGGTGGAGCTTAAATGAAGCTTTTATAAAGTTGGCATAATGTAGTAGTAATTAACAGGGGCAAGCCACATTAGAAGGTCTTTTCCTCTCTACATAGATTGAAACTGTCATAGCCTCAGTGTGACTCTCTCTCTTTTTTTTTTTTTTGGAAATAGTGGTGTTTTTATTGAAAACAGTTTTTTTCATATTAATCAAATATCCACAACTTGATATATTTTGTACATGATTATATCTTTGACAGAATTTGTTTTATTTATTTATTTATTTGTTTATTTATTTATTTATTATACATTAAGTTCTAGGGTACATGTGCATAACGTGCAGGTTTGTTACATATATATACTTGTGCCATGTTGGTGTGCTGCACCCATCAACTCGTCAGCACCCATCAACTCGTCATTTACATCAGGTGTAACTCCCAATGCAATCCCTCCCCCCTCCCCCCTCCCTGTGATAGGCCCCAGTGTGTGATGTTCCCCTTCCCGAGTCCAAGTGATCTCATTGTTCAGTTCCCACCTATGAGTGAGAACATGCAGTGTTTGGTTTTCTCTTCTTGCGATAGTTTGCTGAGAATGATGGTTTCCAGCTGCATCCATGTCCCTACAAAGGACTCAAACTCATCCTTTTTTATGGCTGTATAGTATTCCATGGTGTATATGTGCCACATTTTCTTAATCCAGTCTGTCACTGATGGACATTTGGGTTGATTCAAAGTCTTTGCTATTGTGAATAGTGCCACAATAAACATACATGTGCATGTGTCTTTATAGCAGCATGATTTGTAATCCTTTGGGTATATACCCAGTAATGGGATGGCCGGGTCATATGGTACATCTAGTTCTAGATCCTTGAGGAATCGCCATACTGTTTTCCATAATGGTTGAACTAGTTTACAATCCCACCAACAGTGTAAAAGTGTTCCTATTTCTCCACATCCTCTCCAGCACCTGTTGTTTCCTGACTTTTTAATGATTGCCATTCTAACTGGTGTGAGATGGTATCTCATTGTGGTTTTGATTTGCATTTCTCTGATGGCGAGTGATGATGAGCATTTTTTCATGTGTCTGTTGGCTGTATGAATGTCTTCTTTTGAGAAATGTCTGTTCATATCCTTTGCCCACTTCTTGATGGGGTTGTTTGTTTTTTTCTTGTAAATTTGTTTGAGTTCTTTGTAGGTTCTGGATATTAGCCCTTTGTCAGATGAGTAGATTGCAAAAATTTTCTCCCATTCTGTAGGTTGCCTGTCCACTCTGATGGTAGTTTCTTTTGCTGTGCAGAAGTTCTTCAGTTTAATTAGATCCCATTTGTCAATTTTGGCTTTTGTTGCCGTTGCTTTTGGTGTTTTAGTCATGAAGTCCTTGCACATGCCTATATCCTGAATGGTATTACCTAGGTTTTCTTCTAGGGTTTTTATGGTTTTAGGTCTAACATTTAAGTCTCTAATTCATCTTGAATTAATTTTCAAATAAGGAGTAAGGAAAGGATCCAGTTTCAGCTTTCTACTTATGGCTAGCCAATTTTCCCAGCACCATTTATTAAATAGAGAATCCTTTCCCCATTTTTTGCTTTTGTCAGGTTTGTCAAAGATCAGATGGCTGTAGATGTGTGGTATTATTTCTGAGGACTCTGTTCTGTTCCATTGGTCTATATCTCTGTTTTGGTACCAGTACCATGCTGTTTTGGTTACTGTAGCCTTGTAGTATAGTTTGAAGTCAGGTAGCCTGATGCCTCCAGCTATGTTCTTTTGACTTAGGATTGTCTTGGCAATGCGGGCTCTTTTTTGGTTCCATATAAACTTTAAAGCAGTTTTTTCCAATTCTGTGAAGAAAGTCATTGGTAGCTTGATGGGGATGGCATTGAATCTATAAATAACCTTGGGCAGTATGGCCATTTTCACGATATTGATTCTTCCTATCCATGAGCATGGTATGTTCTTCCATTTGTTTGTGTCCTCTTTGATTTCACGGATCAGTGGTTTGTAGTTCTCCTTGAAGAGGTCCTTTACATCCCTTGTAAGTTGGATTCCTAGGTATTTTATTCTCTTTGAAGCAATTGTGAATGGAAGTTCATTCATGATTTGGCTCTCTGTTTGACTGTTACTGGTGTATGAGAATGCTTGTGATTTTTGCACATTAATTTTGTATCCTGAGACTTTGCTGAAGTTGCTTATCAGCTTAAGGAGATTTTGGGCTGAGACAATGGAGTTTTCTAAATATACAATCATGTCATCTGCAAACAGGGACAATTTGACTTTTTCTTTTCCTAATTGAATACCCTTTATTTCTTTCTTTTGCCTGATTGCCCTAGCCAGAACTTCCAACACTATGTTGAATAGGAGTGGTGAGAGAGGGCATCCCTGTCTTGTGCCAGTTTTCAAAGGGAATTTTTCCAGTTTTTGCCCATTCAGTATGATATTGGCTGTGGGTTTGTCATAAATAGCTTATTATTTTGAGATACGTTCCATCAATACCGAATTTATTGAGCGTTTTTAGCATGAAGGGCTGTTGAATTTTGTCAAAGGCTTTTTCTGCATCTATTGAGATAATCATGTGGTTTTTGTCTTTGGTTCTGTTTATATGCTGGATTACATTTATTGATTTGCGTATGTTGAACCAGCCTTGCATCCCAGGGATGAAGCCCACTTGATCATGGTGGATAAGCTTTTTGATATGCTGCTGGATCCGGTTTGCCAGTATTTTATTGAGGATTTTTGCATCGATGTTCATCAGGGATATTGGTCTAAAATTCTCTTTTTTTGTTGTGTCTCTGCCAGGCTTTGGTATCAGGATGATGTTGGCCTCATAAAATGAGTTAGGGAGGATTCCCTCTTTTTCTATTGATTGGAATAGTTTCAGAAGGAATGGTACCAGCTCCTCCTTGTACCTCTGGTAGAATTCAGCTGTGAATCCATCTGGTCCTGGACTTTTTTTGGTTGGTAGACCATTAATTATTGCCTCAATTTCAGAGCCTGCTATTGGTCTATTCAGGGATTCAGCTCCTTCCTGGTTTAGTCTTGGGGGAGTGTAAGTGTCCAGGAAATTATCCATTTCTTCTAGATTTTCTAATTTATTTGTGTAGAGGTGTTTATAGTATTCTCTGTTGGTAGTTTGTATTTCTGTGGGGTCAGTGGTGATATCCCCTTTATCATTTTTTATTGCATCTATTTGATTCTTCTCTCTTTTCTTCTTTATTAGTCTTGCTAGTGTTCTATCAATTTTGTTGATCTTTACAAAAAACCAACTCCTGGATTCATTGATTTTTGGAGGGTTTTTTGTGTCTCTATCTCCTTCAGTTCTGCTCTGATCTTAGTTATTTCTTGCCTTCTGCTAGCTTTTGAATGTGCTTGCTCTTGCTTCTCTAGTTCTTTTAATTGTGATGTTAGAGTGTCAATGTTAGATCTTTCCTGCTTTCTCTTGTGGGCATTTAGTGCTGTAAATTTCCCTCTACATACTGCTGTAAATGTGTTCCAGAGATTCTGGTATGTTGTATCTTTGTTCTCATTGGTTTCAAAGAACATCTTTATTTCTGCCTTCATTTCCTTATGGACCCAGTAGTCATTCAGGAGCAGGTTATTTAGTTTCCATGTAGTTGAGCGGTTTTGATTGAGTTTCTTAGTCCTGAGTTCTAGTTTGATTGCACTGTGGTCTGAGAGACAGTTTGTTATAATTTCTGTTTTTGTACATTTGCTGAGGAGTGCTTTTCTTCCAATTATGTGGACAATTTTGGAATAAGTGCAATGTGGTGCTGAGAAGAATGTATATTCTGTTGATTTGGGGTGGAGAGTTCTATAGATGTCTATTAGGTCCGCTTGGTGCAGAGATGAGTTCAATTCCTGGATATCCTTGTTAACTTTCTGTCTCGTTGATCTGTCTAATGTTGACAGTGGAGTGTTGAAGTCTCCCATTATTATTGTATGGGAGTCTAAGTCTCTTTGTAAGTCTCTAAGGACTTGCTTTATGAATCTGGGTGCTCCTGTATTGAGTGCATATATATTTAGGATAGTTAGCTCTTCCTGTTGAAATGATTCCTTTACCATTATGTAATGGCCTTCTTTGTCTCTTTTGATCTTTGATGGTTTAAAGTCTGTTTTATCAGAGACTAGGATTGCAACCCCCGCTTGTTTTTGTTCTCCATTTGCTTGGTAGATCTTCCTCCATCCCTTTATTTGGAGCCTATGTATGTCTTTACATGTGAGATGGGTCTCCTGAATACAGCAGACTGATGGGTCTTGACTTTTTATCCAGTTTACCAGTCTGTGTCTTTTAATTGGAGCATTTAGTCCATTTACATTTAAGGTTAATATTGTTATGTGTGAACTTGATCCTGCCATTATGATATTAACTGGTTATTTTGCTCGTTAGTTGATGCAGTTTCTTCCTAGCCTCGATGGTCTTTACATTTTGGCATGTTTTTGCAATAGCTGGTAATGGTTGTTCCTTTCCATGTTTAGGGCTTCCTTCAGGGTCTCTTGTAAGGCAGGCCTGGTAGTGACAAAATCTCTAAGCATTTGCTTATCTGTAAAGGATTTTATTTCTCCCTCACTTATGAAACTTAGTTTGGCTGGATATGAAATTCTAGGTTTAAAATTCTTTTCTTTAAGAATGTTGAATATTGGCTCCCACTCTCTTCTGGCTTGTAGAGTTTCTGCCAAGAGATCTGCTGTTAGTCTGATGGGCTTCCCTTTGTGTGTAACCCGACCTTTCTCTCTGGCTGCCCTTAAGATTCTTTCCTTCATTTCAACTTTGGTGAATCTGGCAATTATGTGTCTTGGAGTTGCTCTTCTCGAGGAGTATCTTTGTGGTGTTCTCTGTATTTCCTGAATTTGAATGTTGGCCTGCCCTACCAGGTTGGGGAAGTTCTCCTGCATGATATCCTGAAGAGTGTTTTCCAACTTGGTTCCATTTTCCCCCTCACTTTCAGGCAACCCAATCAGACGTAGATTTGGTCTTTTTACATAATCCCATACTTCTTGCAGGTTTTGTTCATTTCTTTTTCTTCTTTTTTCTTTTGGTTTCTCTTCTCGCTTCATTTCATTCATTTGATCCTCAATCGCTGATACTCTTTCTTCCAGTTGATCGAGTCTGTTACTGAAGCTTGTGCATTTGTCACATATTTCTCGTGTCATGGTTTTCATCTCTGTCATTTCGTTTATAACCTTCTCTGCATTAATTAGTCTAGCTGTCAATTCTTCCACTTTTTTTTTCAAGATTTTTAGTTTCTTTGCGCTGGGTACGTAATTCCTCCTTTAGGTCTGAGAAGTTTGATGGACTGAAGCCTTCTTCTCTCATCTCGTCAAAGTCATTCTCTGACCAGCTTTGATCTGTTGCTGGTGATGAGCTGCGCTCCTTTGCAGGGGGAGATGCGCTCTTATTTTTTGAATTTCCAGCTTTTCTGCCCTGCTTTTTCCCCATCTTTGTGGTTTTATCTGCCTCTGGTCGTTGATGATGGTGATGTACTGATGGCGTTTTGGTGTGGGTGTCCTTCCTGTTTGTTAGTTTTCCTTCTAACAGTCAGGACCCTCAGCTGTAGGTCTGTTGGAGATTGCTTGAGGTCCACTCCAGACCCTGTTTGCCTGGGTATCAGCAGCAGAGGTTGCAGAAGATAGAATATTGCTGAACAGCGAGTGTACCTGTCTGATTCTTACTTTGGAAGCTTCCTCTCAGGGGTGTACTCCACCATGTGAGGTGTGGGGTGTCGGTCTGCCCCTAGTGGAGGATATCTCCCAGTTAGGCTACTCAGGGGTCAGGTACCCACTTGAGCAGGCAGTCTGTCCATTCTCAGATCTCAACCTCTGTGTTGGGAGATCCACTGTTCTCTTCAAAGCTGTCAGACAGAGTCGTTTGCATCTGCAGAGGTTTCCTGCTGCTTTTTGTTGTTGTTGTTGTTGTTGTTTAGCTGTGCCCTGTCCCCAGAGGTGGAGTCTACAGAGACTGGCAGGCCTCCTTGAGCTGCTGTGAGCTCCACCCAGTTCGAGCTTCCCAGCGGCTTTGTTTACCTACTTAAGCCTCAGCAATGGTGGGCGCCCCTCCCCCAGCCTCGCTGCTGCCTTGCAGTTAGACTGCAGACTGCTGTGCTAGCAATGAGGAAGGCTCCGTGGGCGTGGGACTCTCCCGGCCAGGTGTGGGATATAATCTCCTGGTGTGCCCGTTTGCTTAAAGCACAGTATTGGGGTGGGAGTTACCCGATTTTCCAGGTGTTGTGTATTTCAGTTCCCCTGGCTAGGAAAAGGGATTTCCTTCCCCCTTGCACTTCCCAGGTGAGGCAATGCCTCGCCCTGCTTCAGCTCTCGCTGGTCGGGCTGCAGCAGCTGACCAGCACCGATTTTCCGGCACTCCCTAGTGAGATAAACCCAGTACCTCAGTTGAAAATGCAGAAATCGCCTGTCTTCTGTGTCGCTGGCGCTGGGAGCTGGATTCTGGAGCTGTTCCTATTCCGACTCTCTCTTATAGGAATAATGACTCAATGAATTTTGGTAGTAAGGTAAACTAAAATTTCTAAAATTTAATTTTGTTCAAAAAGCACACTAAAAGTATGAATAATTTTAGTAATGTGTTGTTTAATTGCCTAACTTCTTGACACATTTAGACTGGCATTGTTTTAACCAGGTGATGTGTCAAAAGAAAAACTTACGCAAGGGTTAGAAGACATGATATCTCTGCGATTTGATTTAATTTTCATTTTTGGAAAATATTTAATAACTTTGATACTATGATTTGTATCTATATTTTGTCCAAGAGCTTATGGTAACAGATAGTGAAAGAAAATAGAAAATTAGTATGCACATTCATTTTTGTAAAAGAAAAAAAATGATACAAATTTAGAAAGTTACAATGAGTGACCCATTTTTCCCTCTCATCTGGATGCCTTTCTTTCTTTCTTTTTTTTTTTTTTTTGATTTTTGTTTTTTTTAGAGACAGAGTCTTGCTCTGTTGCCCAGGCTGGAGTGGTGTGATCTCGGCTCATTGCAAGCTCTGCTTCCCGGATTCATGTCATTCTCCCGCTTTAGCCTCCGGAGTAGCTGGGACTACGGGTGCCCACCACCACGCCCAGCTAATTTTTTGTATTTTTAGTAGAGACAGGGTTTCACGGTATTAGCCAGGATGGTCTCGATCTCCTGACCTCATGATCCACCTGCCTCTGCCTCCCAAAGTACTGGGATTACAGGCATGAGTCTTTCTTTTTTTAATGTTAGTCTCTGATAATAACAGTTTGTAATTCTCTTATTTTCAATCTCAAAGACATAACTGAAATGAGGTCATACCTTTTCCAGCATTTTTAATTTCGGAGAGCTCTGCTTCTAACTGTTCTCTTCTAATAGTAACTGGGTTGCAATGATATAAAGTGTGCTAAACAGTTTTACTTTTTCTTTTTCTCTCTTCTTTTTGTTTTCAAATTTTATTTTAGTTTCCGGGATACATGTGAAGGTTTGTTATACAGGTAAACTCATTTCATGGGAGTTTGTTGTACAGATTATTTCATCACCCAGGTATTAAGCCTAGAGTGTATGAAAAAAGGTTAAATATCATTGATCATTAGAGAAATGCAAATCAAAGCCATAATGAGAACCATCTTACACCAGTAAGAATGACTATTATTAAAAAGTCAAAAAATAACAGATGCTGGCAAGGTAGCAGTGAAAATGGAACACTTATACACTTTTGGTGGGAGTGTAAATTATTTCAGCCATTGTGGAAAGCAGTGTGGCAATTCCTCAAAGAGCTAAAACAGAAGTACCATTCCACCCAGCAATCCCATTACTGAGTATATACCCAGAGGAATATAAATCATTTTACCATGAAAACAGAAGCACGTAAATGTTCATTGCAGCACTATTCCCGATAACAAACAGATGGAATCAACCTAAATGCCCATGAACGACAGAATGGATAAAGAAAATATGGTACATATACACCATAGTATACTAACCAGCCATAAAAAAGAAAGATGTCATGTCCTCTGCGAAAACATGGATGGAACTTGATGCTGTTATCCTTAGCAAACTAACACAGGAATAGAAAACCAAATATTGCATGTTCTCATTTATACGTGGGAGCTAAGTCAGAACTCATCAACACACAAAGGGAACAACAGACACTGGGGTCTACTTGAGGTTGGAAGGTAGGAGGAGGGGGAGAGGAGCAGAAAAAATAACTATTGGGTACTAGGAAAATATTTATTAAAAAACTAAAGTGAATGTGGCAAAAAAAAAAAAAAAAAAAAGAAACGAAAAACACACCAACAAATACCTTTAAATAGCAAGCATATGACAGACTGGTTATAAAACTTTTCCAACTCCACTAATCTGGTCTTTCACACGAGCTATAGTCAACACCAGCTATAGTCAAGGAGGGCTTCTGAGGGAATCCATGTGTAAAAAGGACATCTCTTGTCGTGTTGAGCAAGAACTATCAATGCTATATGACTTGCTTTCAATTTACTTGTATCATTAGGGTTATTGTCAATATCTGGTACTTTTTACAAGTATCTTTGTCAGCTATCTTTTTGTACTATGTAGTGTAGCTAACATTACATAATTTAATACAAATAAATCCACTCAATCATGTGAATATGAGTGGAAACTCTTATTCATTGACAACTCTCCCTCTTCTCTTGGGGTATCTCTTACACTGTGTGTGATACCTGGCAACATATACTAGGGCAAACTCCATGTCCGTGGGCATATTAACTATTAGTGAAATGTGATGTCCTCTCATTGTTTTTTTTTTTTTTTTTTTTTTTTTGGAGACGGAGTCTTGCTCTGTCACCTAGGCTAGAGTGAAATGACATGATCTCGGCTCACCTCAACCTCTGCCTCCCAAGTTCAAGCAATTCTCCTGACTCAGCCTCCCAAGTAGCTGGAATTACAGTCTTGTACCACCATGCCCTGCTAATTTTGTATTTTCAGTAGAGGCAGGGTTTCTCCATGTTAGTCAGGCTGGTCTCAAACTCCTGACCCCAGGGGATCCCCCCGCCTCAGCCTTCCAAAGTGCTGGGATTACAGGAATGAGCCACTGGCACCCAGCCAATGTCCTCTAACAGTTTGAATAATAAATTTAAATAAATGTGCTACTAATTTTTTTCTGGATCACCTTGCAGACCTATTTTAGGCTGAAATTTTCTGAAAACACATTCTGACAGGGAGACTAACATGCGTCTTAGTTTCAGCTACTATAACAAATATGTCATAGTACGGAGGACTTAAACAAAAACTGTTTATTTCTCACAGTTCTGAAGGCTGGGAAGTCCAATATCAAAGTGCTGGCAGGTTTTCTGCCTAGTTGGGACCCATTTCCTGGTTTCCAGATGACTATCTTCTCCACCTGTCTGCATACAGCAGAAGGAATCAGGGATCTCAGTAGGATCCCTTTTATAAGGCTGTCAATCACATCCTCATGACCTAAATTAACTTGCAAAGGCCACAACTCTTAGTACCAATGCATCCTGTGTTAGGATGTCAACATATGAATTGTGGGGTGGGGCACAAACATTCCTTCTATAACAGCATAAAAGAATGTAAGTGTTCTCTTCTTGAAGCAAATATCTCTGGGGGAGAAAAAAATCAGCCTTGGTCAGAGGGAGAATTAGGCTGCAATGCAATGTTGTTTCATCCAAAGATTCAGCTCACTGCAAAGTGATCTCCGAAACATCTTAGGTCCCTATTCAGGGTTGTCCTGTGAGCAAAGGACTTGGGTCTTCCTAGGGTGTCCCAGGAAGTGTATGTAACCGTGAGCAGGAAAGTTCTCATCATCAAGTTCTTTTTATTAATTCCTAAAGGGGCTTCACATCCTAGGGGTATATGTTAGCAGCTGTATTCTGAAAAGGGATGTAAATAACACACTATTGTATCCACTATAGTATCCCATATATGGTACCTTTAAAAATGGTCATGAAACATAACCACATGATAACAAAAAATCATCTAAGAATAGAGTTTCAGATATATATTTAATACTTTCAGAACCAATGTAAACATGGAGTGGAAACTTCAATAATACATCCAATCAATCAACAATTATTATACATCGAATGTATGTAAATGCCCTGCTAGAGTATACAAATATCGATAAAATAGAACCATTCAGACTAGTTAAGAAAGGTTGACATGCAAATATTGGGGTATAATAAAGCATTACAGATACTACTATACAAGCTCGTTTCAAGTTCGGGGAGTCAAAGATATAATGGTTCAATTTTACCTAGAAAATGAGGTATATGGGGAATCTAGCAATGTTTCATAGTAGAAGTAACATGTGAGCTGATCCTTGAAAGAGTAAAAAAGGCTATCTGAGCAGACCATGGGGCAAGGAGTATTTATTCCAGGCAAAGAGAGAAGAATGAATTTGATTGGTCGTCGTTATTAGCATGATGTGAAAAGTAGAATGCATTAGAAGTGCAGGAGCAACACAAAGGCTAGGAGATGCAGTCAGGCACTCGCTCCTGGAGAACTTACATTCTTTAGCCAGGAATGTATAAAGAATTTTACACAGAGATAGCAATTTTCAAATTACAGAAAGACTATTCCTGAAACCATGTAAAGACCTAAAGCGGAGACTACTTAAGAGAATATTGCAGTATTAAATAAATTATAAAAAATTAAACAAAGGGATAAAAGGAGCATATCAAAATGAAAAAAAGCACTAAAAACTATGTCAGAAAAGTCAGAAAGAAATTTAAATAAAGAATATATCAAATTTATGAATTAACCTAGGAACAAAGACTATCTTTATATTAGCTTTTCTATTCAAGAACAATGTATGTTTTCCTATTGATTCAAGTCTCAGTGAAATTTTGGAATTTACTTTATATTTCATAATTTACTTTACATTAAGATCATGCCAAGAGGCTATTTCTGAGTCATCCACCTTCTTTTTTTCTCTGGGAATAACCTGCTGGGAAATTGGAAACCAGCTGACCGATCACTCTGTTAGCCAAAATAATGCTAAGATGATTCTCATTCAGCACTTTTTAAAGAAGTCTTTAGATTATTTCTCAGATCATACTCTAGAAACAGAACTCTTTAGTCTTTATTTAGTTTCGGAAAGGCTTTGCAAATTTGCTTTTCATAAAATTGGTCTCAAGTTTCATTGCAAGTAACTATAATCGTAGTATCACTCTGGCAACATTAATGAAATTAATTTTTATTGATCTAAACTAATTTTGTTTCTTAACAAATTTAAATATTTAAGAAATCACAACCATAATTCAGCATTTTTGTTTGTTTGTTTGTTTTGTTTTTCCACAGAACCTCTAATTTATTTTAGGAGCTACTTGTTTACCTGCTTTTGGTGAAAACTGAGATAAGATTCATAGCTTTCCTCGTAATGCTTATACATTTAATAAATATCATCTTTCATTATTTTCTTTAAATTTGTGTTTAGTTTAATCATCAGAACTTCAGACTTTACTTAAATAGTTTTCTATCTTCCTGATTGGGTCTCTTTCAGTCTTGGAAACTGTATGAAGGATGGGAGTAGTTCCAATTTCTCTTACAGACTCCCTACCCCATTATGGAGCCCTGGTGTCTGACCTCCTCAAGATTATACTCATAGAGAGATGATATTCTTTTTTCAACAAGTGGAGTAGACTTTTTACTAGTGCTATTTGTGATCTAGTGTTAATACTAAGAGCTAACTCTCTGCTATGGAAAATTGATGTTTTTTCTGGAAATATTCTTGCTAGCCACTTCCAACTACAATTCACCAGACACAAATATACCTCCTCCATATGGGCCCTTTAATCCCTGATAACCTACTTTAGAACTTGATAATTAGTGCTTTTTCCCATTTTCTCTTTACCCTCAAGGTGATTCTTTTAAAACTTTTCCTTCATTAGATAGTTCCAGGTCTACTTTCCACCACATGTTCCTCATGCAATCCCCTTCATCAGACACTTTTGTCCCTAAGTAGGTGGAAATGCAGCTTTTTCCCAATGAAATACCTCCCTTTATTCTCTGCTTTGTACATCAGGCCAGGTTAGCCACAGCCTCTCGTGCAATCTTTATGCTCCCTAAACTTAAATTATCTGAATAATTGGTCTTCTTTTTTTTTTTTTTTTTTTTGAGATGGAGTCTTGCTCTGTCGCCCAGGCTGGAGTGCAGTGACCGGATCTCAGCTCACTGCAAGCTCCGCCTCCCGGGTTTATGCCATTCTCCTGCCTCAGCCTCCTGAGTAGCTGGGACTACAGGCGCCCGCCACCTCGCCCGGCTAGCTTTTTGTATTTTTTAGTAGAGACGGGGTTTCACCGTGTTAGCCAGGATGGTCTCGATCTCCTGACCTCGTGATCCGCCCGTCTCGGCCTCCCAAAGTGCTGGGATTACAGGCTTGAGCCACCGCGCCCGGCCTGAATAATTGGTCTTCTTAAAAGACCCTCTCCCTTGTTTACAGTTAGTAGAAATACCCTCCCCTTTGCCTCCTTTATGGAGATAAATGTACAAAATAGTCTAAGTCTTGAAAAGGATTCTTCTCTCTTGACTCTTCATCTTCATTACTTAAAACCGACATCTAAGAGATCACTTATATTGCAGATCCTCTTTGATAGTTTCTTAGAAAGTCTGCATAGGTGACCTAACACCTCACAAAAGATATAAGAATACCTCGAACCCACTGTATTTCTTTAGGTTTTGAGTCCCTGCAGAAACTTTGAGAAGATGAGTATCATTGCAAATCTTGTTACATTTTTATTATCATTATTTTATTGAATTTTTTTCTTCTTGAATGAATTGCCTATACCTTTATGTGGAATTATTATTTTTCTGTAAGGAATTAATCAATTGCATTTTATGATTTTTCCTGACATTGCTGTTTACTCCCATCTGGGACTTACAAGTGGCTATATTCACCGTTTATCACTTTTAAAAGTTATTATTAATTCTTTCATCCTGCTTAGTAAGATACACTAAGAAAATAATTTACTACCGAATATCTTAGTTTATTCTATAATGTAGCTTAATAATCCTCTTAAGGGAAATAGTTAACTTGTAGAAATGATTAGCTTATTCCCCCCTTTGAAAGCTAATAATCTAAATCTGTGCTTAAATGTACCTAGAAATCTAAAATTGAAACACCTATTACAATTAATTCTTGGTAATGTAATTTCCTTGTATCTATATATTTAAGATACATATAGTGGTTAGTTAATAGGAAAAACATTGTACAATGATTAAACCACCAATTTTTCTGTAACTAAATATCACTCAGGTCTTTAGTCTCATTTTTATTCAGAGCTATAGCAATTGTTGCCACTTCCTAGTCGAATCAGTCAGTCACGTATTTTTAAGTTTTTTTTTCTTGGTCTAAAAAGTTCACAACCATCGTTTTTACTCTTCCCTTCTTTTTCAGGAATATCTATGCTTGAGTAGATGGTGGTAGGATTTAAAAGTCAGTGGCAGGACTTAAAAAAGGCTATCTTGGTGTGACAGACATGAAAATGTTGTGCTGAAATCCGTCTTTCAGAAAGGACTTGTTGCCGGGTTGCAAAGAGGGTGGTTAGCTGAGAGTCCCAACCTGTTAGCTCAGATTTTAGGCCTAAGTAACTCTATTTTCAGGGTAGATCCTGCAAAGCAAGACAACAGTATCAAAGGATATGTTCTTTTCTTGCCCACCAGCCAATAACGACTTGGAGTCCTACAAGGGTCTACTCATTTCTACCCAACACTTGTCTAATTGTATTTGCTCTGGAGCTCCATTTTGGGTTGATAGACTTTGTTAAATCAGCGTCAGTATCTAAAGGGTCCCCTTCCCAATCTTGCTCCCTCCATTTATCTTTCCCTGGTGTTATTCCTCAATAAGTATTTCTGCTCCTAACTAGATTTTAGCATCTGCTTTTCAGAGTACCCCAACCTGACATACCTGGTATATGTGGGGAGGAGTTCAAGTTTTTCTCCCCAGATATTGTTGTTCTTATGCCTCAGTCTGCCACTAACGTGTTCTTTTTCCCTTGGTTTTTTTCCCTGCTTCCATCTGGCTGAAGATGCCTTTATACTTCCATTCTGTGGTCATGGTCCTCATGAAGATCTAAGTGCCAACTTCTGGATCTGACCTGGAGGCCTCCTCAGTCCGTGAGTCCATTCTTTTTCTTCTTGCTCAATCATGATGGGAACCATAATATACATTCGTACATGAACAACTTAGGGGAGGAATGACTTGAGAACTCTTTTGAAATAAGAATTGGCACATCTCCTATAGGATTTCTTCTACTTTTTACTTTTAATATATTACTAGCGAGTAGTTTGTCTTGGCAAGAACAGTTGCTACCTATGGCTTAAACAACAAAATGAAGCAAAGAGTTTCTCAGATCTAAGTCACTCTACCTTGTATTTCTATTGCCTAGTACTTGGGCTTTCAGCAAGAGAAGTTTCTCAGCTATTTGATAGTCATACTCCCTCTGCTTCTCTTCTACCCTCTTTTGTTTATTTTTTTATTTTATTTTTATTTATTTATTTATTTTTGAGATGGAGTCTCCCTGTGTCACCCAGGCTGGAGTGCAGTGGCACGATTTAGGCTCACTGCAAGCTCCGCCTCCCGGGTTCACGCCATTCTCCTGCCTCAGCCTCCCAAGTAGCTGGGACTACAGGTGCCCGCCACCACGCCTGGCTAATTTTTTGTATTTTTAGTAGAGACGGGTTTCACCGTGTTAGCCAGGATGGTCTCGATCTCCTGACCTCGTGATCCACCTGCCTTGGCCTCCCAAAGTGCTGGGATTACAGGCGTGAACCACCGCGCCCGGCCTCTACCCTCTTTCAGATGAGAAATGCAACCACACATTTTTCCCATTCTATGGTTTATAACATAATTCAAGCTCTTTAACCCTTACTATCCAAATTCAATTCTCGGTTAGAAAGGAAGAATGAAAAAAATAAAAGAAGAAGAATGAAAAGGCATATGGCTTTTTTTTAAAAAGATGAGCTTATGTCTACTTTAAAAAAGTGTAATAAATCTGACACTTCATTTTAAATATATCATTTATTTATATAAATATATATATTTATTTTTAAAATTAACAAATAAAAATTATATATATTAGCCAAATATGGTGGCATGTTTCAACTTGGTCAGAACCATTTGAGAGTGCTAGTCACTTGGGAAGATGAGGAAGGAGGATCAATAAATCTCTTGAACTTACTCCTCCTAACTAAAACTTTGTGTCCTTTGAACATCTCCCTAATCCCCCAGTCTCAGCCTCTTATAACCGCTGTTTGATGTTCTGTTTCTATGAGTTCAAGATTTTTAGATTTTATATAAGTGAGATCATGTAGTATTTGACTTTGTGTGCCTGGATTATGCCACTTAATGTCCTTTACTTCTATCCATGTTGTTGCAAATGACAAGATTTTATTCTTTTTAAGGCTGAATAGTATTCTATTGTGAATAAATGCCATGTTTTCTTTATCCATTCATCAGTTGGTGGACATGTATGTCGATTCTATGTTTTGGCTACTGTAAGAAAAAATGCTACAGTGAACATAGAAGTGCAGATATCTCTTTAATATACTGATTTCCTTCCCTTAAGATATATGCTAAGTAGTAGAATTGCTAGGTATATATCCAGCAATATATCATATGATTTTAAGTTTTTGAGGATTCTCCATACTATTTTTCATGATGACTATAGTAATTGATATTCCCACAAACAGATGCAAGGGTTCTCTTTCCTTTATATCCTCACCCAATGTTGGTATCTATTGTCTTTTTAATAATATGCTTTCTTGGGTGGGCACAGTGGCTCATGTCTGTAATCACAGCACTTTGGGAGGCTGAGGTGGGTGGATCACCGGAGGTCAGGAGTTCGAGACCAGCCTGGACGATATGGTGAAACTCCATCTCTACTAAAAATACAAAAAAAATAGCCAAGTATGATGATGTGTGCCAGTAATCCTAGCTACTAGGGAGGCTGAGGCAGGAGAATTGCTTGAATCCAGGAGGTGGAGGTTGCAGTGAGCCAAGATTGTGCCACTGCACTCCGGGCTGGGTGACAGAGCAAGACTCCATCTCAAAAGAAAGAATAATAGTAACAACAACAACAATAATAATAATAATACGCTTTCTTAAAGGTGTGAGGTGACATCAACTCACAGTATGTTTTCTTCAATTTTGTCTCATTTTCTGTTTCTTCAAATTGTGATGTCTTCTCTTTATCATTTTGTCTCTCCTTGATTGCATCTTTGCTAATCTCTGACATTAGTTAACTCCATACAGAGCTGAACACGATATGCAGTGATGATAACTAGATCCTGTAATAAAATTGTTATTTTCTGCAACATCAATACCTACTATTTTGTCAAGCTCCTTTTTAATCTCCTAACTTTTGCCAGACACATTCCTTGTCAGCTCAGCAGGAAATATTATTAAATTCATGATCCTAAAATTAAATTCATTAATATATTAATACATTATTTTTAACTTTGATTATTTGTGTATACAATAAACTTTAGATACATTTTACATATTTGGTATATGGAATTACCTATTAAATAAATTTGTTTTATTATAATATCCAAGTTTGTATTATTTAATACCATATATATTTCAAATGTTTCTGTATATATCACTCACTAAATAGATTTAATAAAATTATAACGCAAGTTACTAGATCATGTTTCAAGAATACATTCTAAGCAGAAATTAATCTCTGTGAATATATTTGAATTCTTTAAGGTTAAAGTAATTTTATTTTATTAATGATATCTCTAATATAGGGTTGAGAGATATTTTACTACTAGAATTTGAATCTGTGCACCAAAAGTAGACTCTTAACTGAGTTTGACAAACTGCTAAATGAAAGTAGTACTTATTTAAAAATTGACAAGTTAATCTTTACTAAATAATCAAAAAACAGTTTTAAGGAACAATATATAAAATCTATGAGGCAGCAAATAACCTGTGTCTCCTTGCAACGTCGTGCTTGAATACCTCCTAATAAGTTCACTGAAGAATAAACGCACTGAAAACATGTAAGTATTTACTATTACTAGGACCTACTCTTTATAAAGTTAGCTGTTAACTTGTGCGAAAGTAATACTAGTCCAATAATCCCAAGGTTTTTATTTTATTATCCTATGGACAATTAACCTGTTTAGATTTCACATCACAATTTTATTGCAGGATCAACGTATATCTTCATCATAATCATATGTAAAAAAGAGATCAGTTTCTCATATGTACTTTTTCTGTTTTATCTTTATGTTCTCTTATTAATTAGCTAAAATTTTTATAGTTATTTTTCTGCATATGTATAAAAATTATGCTTTTAATATTTTTAAGTGATGACACTAGCTATCAATAAAAATAATTGAACTGGTTCATATTTATAGAATATTCATTTTGGAAGATTGCTCCATTACACTGAAGAAAAATTTGTTATCTCTATTAATAAAAAAGCAGTGAGATAATATTTTATTATTGCTTAATGCTTTACAAGACAGTACGTCCAAAAGGAATAACATTTATTTACTTCATAAGATCAATATGTGTGACATTATATATTTAACATTCTGGTATATATTTTGAGCCTCTCATCTGGAGTTCAAACTCTACGTAACCCAGATCAGAAAAACAAATGCGTCCTTTCTAAATATGACTACATTTTTACCTATATAGAAATATTATATATTCCTCAAACAAGGCATCCAGGAACAAATTAATTTTGAAAACATATTCCTAAAGAATATTAAATTACTATCTTTCATGGACCCTGAAATTAATGTAAATGTATTAAATATTTCTTATAAGTATCATATTTAAACTTTGTCATCATGAATACATATTTATCTATTAAATATTATTATTTTTTCATTGGTAAAGATAAAGGGAAGATGGAATTGTGTTTATTAATTTTCAGTGCTCTTTGTGGGTGGTACATAATTTGCAACCCATTTGGAAACATTTTGTTCAGAGCTACATAGACCAGAATGCAGTCTGAACTATTGATTTTAACAGAAAGGGCTCACTGGTATGTATAAATCCCTTTTTCACATTGTATACTTAACATTGAAATATGCTTTACTCAAATAATAAAAGATGTTTGTTTGTGTATATTTTAATGTTTCAGTAAATTAATAAAGTTGATGTACATTTTTAAAAAAATGTTTTCCTGAAGGAAGTGCACATTTACCTCTCTCTTTTTTATTCTGGCTATTTCTTGAAGTCAATTCACTGACACTGGCACCACTGGGTTACCAAAGGGGTGAGAAAAGAGTAGAGGAAGCAGTAGTTTTAGTGTCCTTGAAAAATGGGTACTATGTACTATGTATCTAGAAGGTAATTCTACATCATAATTTTTGTGAACATGATTGTGTAGTTTACATATACTTAAGAGTTCTAGGAGAAAAGAGTGAAGAAAGAAGAAAAGTTAAAAACAACAAAAAAAGAAAAAAAAAGAAACCACATCCTCCCTAAAATCTTCTTTCAATCATTTTGTTTATAAAAATTCTTAAACTACCACTTCAGTGCTTCCTCAACAGATGAAATCATTTGTGAATCATAAGAGGTGTTATCACTCTATTTTAAAATGCCAACAAGACTGCTAGAGATTTTGGATTATGAATAGAAAATAGCCAATTTACTAACGTTCTTTTTTGGAAATTTTTTAATTATAAGCAAATATTTACTGTATTAATAAATTAAGTCACTCATATATTTGACTTTTCATTTGCTTATTATAATTTATTTTATTTTAATTATTAGACATGAAAAAGTAAAAATTGAACAATTTAAATTTACACATTCGGCAAATATTGGCAAGAGGATGGGAGTGCCTCCCAGAAGCTATTTATTTTAATGCCATTAACAGTAACATGCTATTAAATCTATAACTGATACCAGAAACTATGATTTTATTAAGGTGGGTATTATTAGCTCAATTTCTTAGATTGAGAACAAAATGAGAACCAAGAAATTTTAAGTACAGTGTTCAAATTCATGCAACACTTTGTGTTATAGACACAAATTTTGTGTTACAGACACAAAATTTTTACTGTAGCATTTACAACTATAAAACCTATGCTCTTCCTATAGTGTATACCTGAAATATTAATATATTTTAAATGTAAATATTTTAGATTAAATGTTATATTACATATTTGTATTGAAATATGAAGTCAAAATATTAAATGTTATATAAATATTTATATATCACTTTTTACATATATACTATTTTAAACTTTTATTTTAGGTTCAGGGATACAAAAGCAGATTTGTTATATAGATAAACTCTTGTTATGTGGATTTGTTGTACAGATTATTTTGTCAACCAGGTACTAAACCTAGTACCCAA
The DNA here is from genome assembly GCF_007565055.1 of Rhinopithecus roxellana. Lineage (NCBI taxonomy): Eukaryota > Metazoa > Chordata > Mammalia > Primates > Cercopithecidae > Rhinopithecus > Rhinopithecus roxellana. Next base: position 76,256,461 of record NC_044569.1, on the reverse strand, counting down.
TAGTTATTTGGATTTTGCTTCTCTCCCTCCTCTCACCCTCCACACTCAAGTAGGCTCCAGTGTCTGTTGTCCCTTCTTTGTGTTGATAAGTTCTCATCATTTACCTCCCAGTTATAAGTAAGAACATGCAGTATTTGGGTTCTTGTTCCTGTATTAGTTTGCTAAGGATAGTGGCTTGCAGCTCCGTCCACATTCCTGCAAAATACATAATCTATCATTTTTTTGACTGCATAATATTCCATGCTGTATATGTACCACATTTTCGTTATCCAATCTGTCATTGATAGGCATTTAGCTTGATTCCATGTATTTTATTATTGTTGATAATGCTGCAATGAACATTCATGTGCATGTGTCTTTATGGTAGAAAGATTTATATTCTTCTGGATATATACCCAGTAATGGGATTGCTAAACTAAATGATAGTTCTGTTTTCAGCTCTTTAAGGAACTGCCACATTGCTTTCCACGTGGTTGAACTAATTTATATACCCATCAACACTGTATAATTGTTCCCTTTTCTCTGCAAACTTGCCAGCATCTGAATTTTTTGACTTTTTGGTAGCCATTCTGACTGGTGTGAAATGATATCTCACGGTGGTTTTGACTTGCATTTATTTAATGATCAGTGATATTGAAATATTTTTCATTTGCTTGTTGGCCACATGTATGTCTTCTTTTGAAAAGTGTCTGTTCATGTTCTTTGCCCACTTTTTAATGAATGGTTTGTTTTTATCTTGTAAATTTGTTTAAGTTCCTTTCAGATGCTTGATATTAGACCTCTGTCAGATACATAGTTTGAAAATATTTTCTCCCATTCTACAGGTTACCTGTTTACTCTTTTGATAGTTTCTTTTGCTATGCAAAACTCTTTAGTTTAATTACATCCCATTTACAAAGGTTTGTTTTCATCACAATTGCTTTTGGTGTCTTCGTCATGAAATCTTTGCCCATTCTTATGTCAAGAATAGTATTGCTAGATTGTCTTCCAGGGATTCTATAGTTTGGGGTTTAGATTTAAGTCTTTAATCCATGTTGAATTGATGCTTGTATATGGTACTAGGAAGGAGTCCAGTTTCAGTCTTCTGACTAGCCAGTTATCCCAGCACCATTTATTGAGAAGGGATTCCTTTCTCCATTGCTTATATTTGTCAACTTTGTCGAAAATTATGATGGTTGTTGGCGTACAGCCCTATTTCTAGGCTCTCTTTTCTGTCCCACTGGTCTATGTGTCAGTTTTTGTACTTGTACATGCTGTTTTGGTTACTGTACCCCTGTACTATAGGTACATTTATTATGTTTATTATTATTTATTATTCCATATAAGTTCTATGTATGTATTAATATATACATAATTTCATAGTATGAGAAAGAACTATTAGGAAGTAAAATTTAGAAATAGGAGTCACCTGTGTGGGTTATGATAGTTGAAGCCATAAGAATGGATGAATTCACTAAGAGAGAAATAATACCTAAACCCAAGTTTGAGTATACTATATGCACCAATGAGGAAGGGAAAATGGAGCCAGCATTAGAGTAGGTTTATAGAAATGAATAAATGAAAGTATGAAGTGAATGAGGACAAGAGAGGCATTTTTCTTTTTTTTTTGTTTTTTGTTTTTTTGTTTTTTTGTTTTTTGTTTTTGTTTTTGTTTTGAGACAGAGTCTTGCTCTGTCACCAGGCTGGAGTGCAGTGGCGAGATCTTGGCTCAGTACAACCTCCGCCACCCGGGTCCAAGCAATTCTCCTGCCTCAGCCTCCTAAGTAGCTGCGATTACAGGCGCGTGCCTTCACGTTCAGCTAATTTTTCTTTCTTTCTTTTTTTTTTTTTTTTTTTTTTTGATTTTGAGACAGAGTCTCGCTGTGTCGCCCAGGCTGGAGTGCAGTGGCCGGATCTCAGCTCACTGCAAGCTCTGCCTCCCGGGTTCACGCCATTCTCCTGCCTCAGCCTCCCGAGTAGCTGGAACTACAGGTGCCCGCCACCTCGCCCGGCTAGTGTTTCTGTATTTTTTTTTAGTAGAGACGGGGTTTCACCGTATTAGCCAGGATGGTCTCGATCTCCTGACCTCGTGATCCGCCCGTCTTGGCCTCCCAAAGTGCTGGGATTACAAGCTTGAGCCACTGCGCCTTGCCGAAAGGCGTTTTTCTAGAGACAAAACGTGGTGATATTGATGGAATAGGAGTTAAAAATAAATTATTTAGGCAGCTAAAGAAGGTAAGAAAGTCCTTTATAAGGTATTCCTTTTAATAAAAGCAGCCTCCAAATCATTTATTTTCTAACAAAAAGCAGCCTGTAAAATCGAGCTGCAGACATACATAAGCAAACTGGAAGATTGCACGGGTGAGTGCTGGCAGCTGTGCCAACAGGAAACGGCTACCTGGGGGCTAGGCATGTTCACCATAGCAGCTCCAGCTTCCTTTTTCTGTGTCAGCCATGTGTACAATAAAGGAACAGGCAACATGGTGCCGGCCGGGTAGAGAACCCATCTACATAACAAAAGATTAGAGTTGGATGGTCAGCTTCTTTGTGTGCTATGTAAAGAGCACACTTGGTCCAACAGATCATTGGGTCCTATGTAAATCAGATACTGCCTCCTCAAGCCAGTCTGTAAAATCCCCGTCTACTTTGCTGCGGACCAGAAGACCCACTCGGGCACCCCTCTCTCTCTGCAGGAGAAAGAACTATTCACTTTCTGTTGCCTATTAAATCTCTGATCTTGTGTTTCTGCATCCTTGATTCCTTTGGCATAAGACGACGAACCTCGGATATATACTGAAGACAAGGACACCATTTCAGTAATGAATATTAAATGCTCCAGGTAGGTTGGAAATTTGAAGGTTGATAGATTCCCCCTTTTTATTTTTCCCTTTAGTTTCAAAGTTATAACTCCATCTAACAGAGATGACTTACAAACTGTGAAAGTATTCACTAAACCCCTATGGATTAATTCTTCGAAATCAGTTCTATGTAGACATAAGAAAGTTCAGAGTACCACACCAAAATTGATAGGAACACTTTGTTGACTTAGTCAAATGCTAGATAATCTTTAACTATTAGTGCACTTGTATAGAGTTAGTCACATATTAGTTACTGGCTAGGTATAAAGTAATTTAACAAATATTTATTGAGTGTTTACTATATCTCAGATATAAAAAATATATGTTGGTGAATGACACAGAAAGATTCCTGATCTCATGGAGCTTAAGTTTTACTAATAGAAAATCAATTCAAGAATAAGTATATAAAGAGCATGCATTAAAGTTGCAATTTTAAAAGTGCTATTTTAAAAAATTAATAAAACAAACAAAAAGGTAATGGGACACAGAGTAACCAGTAAAGTTATATATTAGGTAGGTTTTGTCTGAAGAGAAGTTGAGGCATGCGTGAGAGGATGAGTACTAGATTCCCCAAGAAGCAGATACCCAGAGGGCATTAAATCTTCAAGGATTTTATTGGGAGAAATGCCTGTGAAGGAAAATAAGAGAAATCTAGATAAGGCTGGAAGTGCATTCACAATGTGTTGAAAGTATAACCCCAACTCAAAGAGAAAAGAAAGGAAGATTGAAAGTAAAAATGTGATCTCTTGCAGCCTCTGAAAAGTTGGGCAGGACCATGGAGAGTCCTAGAACCAAAGTCAGCACAGAGGCTCACTGTGCCTCCAGGGGAACAGCTCATTTCAGCATCCTTGACATGTGTATCTGTGGCCTAGGAGCAGCCTATGGGCAGTGCAGGCTTCAGTGCAAACCCAGAGATGAATATCAGGGAACAGCAGCTGAGGCCTATGTCAATTATATTCCCTGTGGTTGGAATACTGAGAGATGAATTCTCATGACTTCCCCAATAAGCCAGTTATGAGATGGAAAGTTCTGAGCAGAGAGGATGCATGGCATTTGCTATGGTCTCAATGTTTCATCCTTTCCAAATTAATATGTGGAAATCCTAATTCCCAAAGTGATGGTATTAAGAAGCGGAGGCTTTGGGAGGTAATAATGTCACTTGTTAGCCTGTTTCCCATTGCTTTTGTAAAGGAATACAGGAAACTGGGTAATTTATAAAGTAGAAGTTTATTTTGGCTCGTGAAGGCTAAACAAGAAGTATAGTGTTGGCATCTGCTTCTGGTGAGGGCATCAGGAAGCTTACAATCATAGTTGAAGGTGAAGGGGGAGCAGGCATGTCACATGGTGTTAGAGGAGGCAAGAGACAGATATCAGGCTCTTTTAAACAACCAGTTGTCATATGAACTCATTACTGCAGGGAGAGCATCAAACTATTCATGAGGGATCTGCTCCCATCACCTAAACACCTCCCACTAGGTCTCACTTCCAACTCTGGGAATCACATTTCAACCTGAGGTTTTGATGGTTGAAATATCCAAATCATAACAGGTCAGAAAGATAGAACCCACATGAATGTGATTACTACCTTTATGCAACAGGCCTGAGGGAGCTCTTTGCCCTTCTACTATGTGAGGACCCAGAGAGAAGTTGCCATCTATGTAGCGGAGAGTGGGCCCTCACCAGACGTCAAATCTGCTGGCACCCTTATCTTGCACTTCCCAGCCTCCAAAACTGCAAGAAATAAATTGTTACTGTTTTGGCTCCCCAATTTATGGCATGTTGTTATAGTAGCTATATTAGTCTGTTCTCACACTGCTATGAAGAAATACCTAAGACTGGGTAATTTATAAAGGAAAGAGATTTAATTGACTCACAATTCTGCATTGCTGGGGAAGCCTCAGTAAACTTACAATCATGGCGGAAGGCAAAGAAGAAGCAGGCACCTTCTTCAAAGGGTGGCAGAATGGAGTGAGTGCAAACAGAGAAAATGCCAGATGCTTCTGAAACCATCAGGTCTCATGAGAACTCACTCAATATCATGAGAACAACATGGGGGGAACCTCCCCCATGAAGCAATTACATACATCTGGTCCAGCCCTTGACATGTGGGTACTATAGGGATTACAATTCAAGGTGAAATTTGGGTGCGAACACAGAGTCAAACCATATCAGCAGCCAATGCTGAATAAGACAGCATTGAAATGGGAAAGAAGATGACATATTAAGAACATAAAGAAGGCTTTCAGGCTAGAAGATAACATTGAAGAACATTTAGATAACTTTGGGGTTGGTAGTGACTCTTTAGATGCAACACCAAATACATGATCCATAAAAGAAATAATTTATAAGCTGGACTTTATTAAAATCAAAATTTTCTGTTCCATAAAATAAATAGTCAAGAGAATAAAAAGACAAACCACAAATTGGAAAATGTACTTGCAAAAATATATCTGATACAGGACTGTTATTCAAAATATACGTAGAACTCTTAAAACTCAACAAGGAGAAAGCAAACAAACTGATTTAAAACTGAGCCAAAGACCTTAACAGATACCCCACCAAAGAAGACATACAGATAGTAAATAAGTATACGAGAAGATGCTACACACCACATTTCATTAGAGAAATGCAAATTAAAACAACAAGAAGATAGTACAATGTATCTCATAGAATAACTAAAATCCAGAACACTGACAACAGCAAATGCTGATGAGGATTTGGAGCAATAGAAGTTTTTATACCTTGCTGATGGGAATGCAAAAATGATACATCCACTGTGGAAGACAGTTTGTTCATTTCTTTTGAGAGTAAACATACTTCTCCCATACAAACCACCAGTCATGCTCTTTGGTATTTATCCAAAGGAACTTGAAACTTAATCTCCACACAAGACTTGCACATGGATCTTTATAGCAACTTTATTCATAATTTGGAAATATCTTGGAAGCAACCAATATGTTCTTCAGTAGGTGAATAGTTTAATTGGGATACATCCAGACAATGAACTATTATTCAGAGCCATAAATATTCTTCACAAATGAGCCATCACAACATGAGAAGATATTAGAGAAACTTAAATGCATGTTACTATGTGAAAGGAGCCACTGCGAAAGGGCTCAATGCTGTATATTCCAGTTATATGATATTCTTGAAAGTGAAAATTATGAAGACAGTGAAATGATGAGTGATGGTCAGGGTTTAGAGGGAAAGGTGGGAAGAACAGGTATTTTTAGGGCAGTGAAACTACTCTGTGTGATACCATAATGATGGATACATTTGATTATATATTTGTTTAAACCTATAGAATGTACAGCACTAGGACTGAAGCCTAATGTAAGCTAGAGAGTTGAGATGATACTAATATATCAATGTAGCTTCATCAATTTTATGAAACATACCACTCTGGTGGGTGTCATTGATAATAAGGATATCTATGTGTAAGTCAGAGGCAGGGGCATATGTGAAATCGCTGTACTTTCCTATCAATTTTGCTGTGAAACTAAAACTGCTATTACAAAATAGTGAAGTCTTTTTAAAAAGAAGAAAAAGAAGGAGGCTGGCAGGACCAATTAGCAGTAAGGAGGGGAGGATTGTAATAAAGTGTGATATGGTTGGACAGGTAGGCTAAAGTCAGATCACAAGGACTTTCTACAATATTACTAAAAGCTTTGATTTTTAAAGAAGCAATTGAAGAATTCTAAGCAAAAGAATGTCATTATTCCATCTATTTTTTAAGATAATTCTTGCTGCTCTGTAGAGAAAAGATTAGAATTTGAATAAAGTCAAAACCAGGAGACCAGGGAGAATGTAGCCTTCAGAGAAAGGCAGGTTGGACTACAATGGAGGTGGAGAAGAAAAGAGTTGTTTTGTTAGAGATGAAGTTTTATCTCAAGATAAAGACTACATAATTTAGTATTTGATTAGGTGTGGGGTTTCAAGGACAGAGAAGAATCAAGAATCATCCTTGGTTTTGGACTTTGGCTCTATAGTTTGATGTGAGCAAGAATGGTGTAGGGGCTTTGCTTGTTGCCATTGTTTTTAATTTTTTCTTTTTTTTCTGATTATAAACTTTGTTCATTGTAACAAATTTAGAGAGTTAATAAGTGTTAAAACATTTTTTTAAATTGCTCATATTCTAGGTAAAGTGTCAAACTGGCCCCCATGATTCAATTACCTCCCAGTGGGTCCCTCCTGCAACATGTGGGAATTCTGGGAGATATAACTGAATTTAAAATTTGAGTGGGGACACAATCAAACCATATCAACCAGTCTATCATCGAGGGGCATTTAGATTGAGTTCATGTCTTCACTATTGTGAATAGTACTACAATGAACATATGCATGCATGTGTCTTTATGGTAGAATGATTTATATTCCTTTAAGTCTATACCTGATAATGGGATTTCTAGAATGAAATTGTAGTTCTGTTTTAAGTTCCCTCAGAAATCACAAAACTGCTTTCCATAGTGGCTGAACTATGAAAATTACATAGCTGCTGACAGTGTGCAAAAATTCTCCCTTCTCCACAGCCTTGCCAACATTTTTTATTTTTTGAATTTGTAATAATAGTCATTCTGACTTGTATGAGATGCTATCTTTCTTGGTTTTGATTTGCATTTATCTAATTATTGGAGATCCTGAGAGTTTTTTCATAAGCTTGTTGAACACCTATATTGTCTTCTTTTTGAAAAGTGTCTTTTTATACCCTTTCCCCACTTTTTGATGGAATGTTTGATTTTTAATTGTTAATTTAAGTTCCTTACATACTCTGGATATCAGACCTTTGTCAGATGCATAATTTACAAATATTTTCTTCCACTCTGTGGTTGTCTGTTTATGTTGATGACTGTTTCTTTTGCTGAACAGAAGCTCTTTAGTGTAATTAGGTCTCATTTGTCAATTTTTATTTCCATTACAATTGCTTTTGGCATCTTTTTCATAAAATCTTTGCCAAGGCCTATCTCGAATAGTATTTCCTGGGTTTTCTTCAAGGGTTTTTGTAGTTTTATGTTTTAAATTGAAGTCTTTGATCCATTTCGAGTTGATTTTTGGTATATGGTACAAGGAAAGGGTCCAGTTAAAATATTTTACATATGGCTAGCCAGATATGATATCCCAGCACCATTTAATGCTTCAAATTTGTTGAAGATCAGATGGTTGTCGGTGCATACATTTATTTCTGGGCTCTGTTCTGTTTCTTTGGTCTCTGTGTCTATTTTTTGCCCTGTACCATGCTGTTTGGTTATGGTAGCCTTATAGCATAGTTTGATGTCAGAGTAATGTGATTATCTCCAGCTTTGTTCATTTTGCTTAGGCCCACCTTGGCTATTCAGAATCTTTTATTGTTACATATGAATTTAAAAATATATTTTTCTAGTTATTGAAGAATGTCATTGGTAGTTCATTAGAAATAGCATTGAATTTACAAATAGTTTTGAGTGCTATGGCCATTTTGACAATACTGATTTTTCCTATTCATGAGCATGGAATGTTTTTCCATTTGTTTCTGTCATCTTTGAATTCTTTCAGCAGTGTTTTTGCAATTCTCATTGCAGAGTTTTTTCACCTCCCTGATTAACTGTCTTCCCAGGTATTTTACTTTTTGTGGCTATTGTGAATGGGATTACTTTCCTGATTTAACACTCAGCTTGGATGTTATTGGTGTATAGTAATGCTACAGAATTTTGTAGGTTGATTTGCATCCAGAAACTTCTGACATTGTTTATCAGATCTAAGAGCTTTTGGGCAGAAACTATGTGGTTTTTTAGGTTCTGTTTCTTAGTTATGTTTAAGTGATGAATTACATTTATCGATTTGCATATGTTGAACCAATCTTGCAACCCAGCAATAAAGCCTACTTCGTAGTGATGGATTAGCTTTTTGATTTGCTGCTGGATTCAGTTTGTCAGTACTTTGTTGAAGACTTGCATCTATGTTCGTCAAGGATATTGGCCTTAAGTTTTCTTTTTTGTTATGTCTTTGTCATGTTCATGATACTGACCTCATAGCATGAATTAGGGCAGAGTCCCTCCTCTTCAACTTTTTGGAATAGTTTCAAAATGAATGGTACGAGCTCTTCCTTATATACCTGATAGAATTTGGCTGTGAATCCATCTGGCCCTGGGCCTTCTCTGGTTGGTAGGCTTTTTATTACTGATTTAATATTGGAACTCATTTTTGGTCTGCTCAGGGTTAGAATTTCTTCCTGGTTCAGTCTTGAGAGGTTATATGTTTCCAATAATTTATCCACTTCTTCTAGGTTTTCCAGTTTGTATTCACAGGGTTTATCATAAAAGTCTCTGTTGAATTTTAGTGTTTCTGTGAAGTCAGTGGTATTGTCACTTCTGTCTTTTCTGATTTTTTTAATTTATGGATTTTGTCTCTTTTTTTTTTTCTTTATTAGTCTGGCCAACAGTCTATTTTATTGATTTTCCTTTTTTTTTTTTTTTTTCAAAAAACCAACTTCTGGATTTATGGATCTTTTGTGTGTTTTTGTACACCTGAATTTCACTTAATTTAGCTCTGATTTTGGTTGTTTCTTTGTTTCTGTTAGCTTTGGGGTTAGTTTGCTCTTTTTAAAATTTTCTCAAAGTGCTATGTTATGTTGTTAATTTGAGATCTTTGTAACTTATTGATGCTTTATGCTACAAACTTTCCCCTTACACTGCTTTAGCTGTATCCCAGAGATTCTGGTATGTTATATCTTTGTTCTTCTTAGTATCAAATAACTTCTTAGTTTCTGCCTTAATTTCATAGTTTACAGAAGTTATTCAGAAGCAGGTTGTTTAATTTCTATGTAATTGTATGGTTTTCAGCAATCTTCTTAGTGTTAATTTTTATTTTTATTGCTCTGTGTTCTGAGAGTGTGGTTTGTATGATTTGGAGTTGTTTAAATGTGCTAATAATTGTTTTATGGCAAAAGTGTGGTTGATTTTAGGCTATGTGCCATGTGCAAAAGAGAAGAATGTATATTCCATTGTTTTTGGGTGGAGACTTCTGTAAATGTCTGTTAGGTCTATTTGGTCAAGCTCAGAGTTCAAGTCCTGAATAGCTTTGTTAATTTTCTGGCTAAAAGATATGTCTAATACTGTCCTTGTGGTGTTGAAGTCTCTTGCTATCATTGTATGGTTACTAAGTCACTTTGTACGTACCTAAGAACTTGTTTTATGAATCTAGGAGCTCCAACATTGGTAGTATGTATATTTAGGACCATTAAGTATTCTTGTCGAATTGAGATCTTTACCGTTATATAATGCCTGTCTTTGTTTTTGATTGTTGTTGGTTTAAAGTCTGTTTTGTCTTAAATTAAAATAGTAACGTCTGCTTTTTTGTTTGCTTTCCATTTACTTGGTAGATCTTTTTCTGTCCTTTTACTTAGAGCCTATGGGTATCATTGCATGTAAAATGGGTGTTTTGAAGACAACATACTGTTAAATCTTCCTTGCTTATCCAACATGCGACTCTGTGCCTTTTAATTGGGGCATTTAGAGCACGTACATTAAAGGTTAATATTGATATGTGCAAATTTGATCATGTCATTTTGTTGTTGGCTGGTTATTATGTAGACTTAATTGGGTAGCAGCTTTTTGTTTTTGTAGTGTCCAGTACTGTTTTTGTAGTGTCCAGTACTGTTTTTGTAGTGTCCAGTACTAGTCTTTCCTTTCTGTATTTAGCACTCTCTTAAATACCTCTTTTAAGGCAAGTCTGGTGGTGTGTTAGTCCATTTTCATGCTGCTGATAAAGACATACCTGAGACTGGGCAATTTACAAAAGAAAGAGGTTTAATTGGACTTACAGTTCCATGTGGCTAGGAAAGCCTCATGATCATGGCAGAAGGCAAGGAGTAGCAAGTCACATCTTACACAGATGTCAGCAGGCAAAAAGAAAATGAGATTGGGCAGGGAAACTCCCCCTTATATATAATACCATCAGAGCTCATGAGACTTATTTGCTATCATGAGAACAGCATGGGAAAGACCCATCCCCATGATTCACTTACCTCCCACTGGGTTCCTCCCAGGGCACATGGTAATTGTGGGAATTACAATTCAAGGTGAGATTTGGCTGGGGACACACCCAAACCGTATCATTTGGTAACAAATTTCCTTCCATTTGCTTGTTGAAAAGGATCAAATCAGATTTCTCCTTCACTAACAAAGCTTAGTTTGGCTGCATATAAAATTATTGGTTGGAGTTTCTTTTCTTCCATAATGCTCAATATAGGCCCCTGATCTTCTGGTTTGTAGAGTTTTTGCTGAAATATCCACTGTTAGCTTGATGGGGTTTGTTTGGTAGGTATCCTGCCCCTTCTCTCTAACTGCCTTTAATACTTTTGCTTTCATGTCAACCTTGGAGAATCTAATTATTATCTGTCTTGGGGATGATTCTTATGTAGTATCTTGCAGGGGTTCTCTGCATTTTCCAAATATGAATGTTGGTGACTCTAGTGAGATTGGGGAAATTTTCATGGGCAATATACTCAAATATGTGTACCACATTGCTTGTTTTCTCATCCTCTCTTTCAGGGATGACAGTGAGTCATAGATTTGGTCATTTTACATAATCCTATATTTCTCAGTGGTTTGTTTCATTACTTCTTATTCTTTTTTCCTTTATTTTTGTCTTATTGAATTAGTTTGCAGAACCAGTCTTCAAGCTCTCAGATTCTTTCCTCAACTTGATGTATTCAGCTGTTAATACTTGCAATCATATTAAGAAATTATTGTGGGGTGCTTTTCAGCTCTATTAGATAAGCTTGGTTATTTCATAAAGTGGTCATCGAGTCTGTCAGCTCCTGTATAGTTTTATTGTAATCCTTGGATTCATTGAATTGTGTTTCAACTTCCTCCTGAATCTTGTTGATCTTTTTTTTCGTATCCATAGTCTGAATTTTATGTCTGTTATTTCAGCCATCTCAGCCTGGTTAAGAACCATGGTGTAGGAACTAGTGTGATCATTTGGAGGCAAGAAGACACTCTGGCTTTGAGAATTGTCAGAGTCTTTGCACTGGTTCTTTCTCATCTGTGTGGGATGATGTTCCTTTAACTGTGGTATATTTTGAGTAGAGTCAGTTGATTTCATTGCTGGATGTTTTCCAAGGATCAAGGCTTTACGCTGGATTTTTAGTTTTAGCTGAATTCTTGCCATTGGTTACACAGGGGCATATATTAGCAAAGCATTTGCAGGGTTGAAGTTTGGGTTGTAATTCTGTCAATGATAATTAGGTGTAATGGCTAGTAGGCAGCCTCTTGCTCAACCATGTGGCTCCTGTATATTTTCTTTCATTTGCAGGCTTGCTTCTTCTCAGTGCCCTGATGGTGTGGGCTCCTTGACCACTTGAGTGTTGGCTACAGATCTTGGCTTGGCACTCCTGGACTGCACACTGCAGCCCCAGGAAGAATCCCTCCCCAGTCTGGGGGCAGCATGTGCAAAGACCATGGCAGTGGCAGTGGCAGTGGCAGAAGGCCTTTCACTTGTCACTTGGGGCTGCACCTCAGGGAAACACAGAGCTGGTGTGAGACAGCTGTGTTGTGGTCCCAAGCCAGGGTCCCTGCCTGGTGATGAGCTGAAGGGCAAGAGGCTTATAGGGAAGACAGACTGGACTCTTCTCCTTAAGGTGCCTATGACATGCTGGAGGTATGAGTACAGCATGCAGGGTCTTTGTTCCTTCCTCAGTTTAGATGAAGCAAAGGCAGTACCACTGCAATGGTAGTGGCAGAAGGGCTTTCAGTTTCTTCTGGGAGCTCCACCCCAGAGAAATGCAGAGCCACTGCCAATAGGAATGTTCAGCCAGGGGATGTGGTGGTTGTGCTATGGGCCCAAGCAGGGGCCCTACTTAGTGAAGGACAGGGGGTTGGAGGCTCACAAGGAAGAGAGACTGGGCTCTTCTTTGTATGGTGAGTGCGGCATGCTGGAGGTATGAGTAAAACCCTTAGCCTCTTTGTTACTTCTCCAGTCTGAAAGCAGCAAGGGCAAAGCTGCTGCAGTGGCATTGACAGAGGCACCATCAGTAGTGTCTGAAACCTCTCCCCCCAGGGAAACACAGAGCTGCTACCAGTGGGAATGCTCAGTCAGGAGTGGGGCATCTGCTCTGTGAACCCAAGGGCCCTGCCTGGTGAGGAGTAGGGGTGGGGGCTCACAGGAAAGATAGACTGGGCTCCTCTGTGTATGGTGGCTGTGGGTGTGCTGAAGGTTCCAGTGACATGACCAGGCCCTTTGTTTTTTCCTCTGCCCAAGGGCAGTAAGGGCAGGTACCGTTTTATATACAATGGGAAAGGGGCTGTGAGTTGTCTCTGGGATTTCCTCCCCAAAGAAACAGAAGCTGCCACTGACTGAAGAGTTCAGGCAGGGGCACGGTAGTTATGCTGGGGGCCCAGATTTAGAGGCCTTGATCAGTGAGGAGTAAAAATTGCAGGGACACACATGGAAAACTGGCCACTTTTCCATAAGGCAGCTCTTCTGTGCGGGGGTCCCACATTAGTCCTTAATCACTGTGTTCCCTCCCAGCCTGAGGGTAGAAGAGATTGGAGCTGTGGACCAATAAAAATGGAAGGTCTGTCTGCTACCACTGGGAGCTCTATCCCAGAAAGTGCAGAGCTGCTACTGGCTGGAGATCCCAGGTGGGGCTCAGGTGGCTGGGGTTACAGGTTGGGAGACCCTGCCCAGTGAGGGGTAGTGGTGGCAGGGCACCTTGTGGAAAACAGTCTGGCCATTTTTTCATAAGACAACTGCTTTGTGCTGTGGGCTCCACACTAGTCCTTAATAATTTCACTTGCTCTCAAGTCTGAGAGCTGCAGGTGCAGGGACTGCAGAGTAGCAAAATTGAAAGGTCTCCCTGCTCCCTCTTGGGCTCCATCCAAGGGAAATGCAGGGCTGCTCAGGTTGGGCTGGGGTGGCCATGCCATGGTCCTAGGCCAGTGGGCATTGTTCAGTGAAGTGCAGTGGAGGTGAGGCCTGTGGTCTGTCCACTCCTTAGTCTCATGGATTCAGCCTCTATTCTGGGGATATGTGAGGGGTCCTGGCTTTTACTGTTACTGGAGCTGCGGCCACTGGTGCCAGGATGTCCGGTGGTCCAAGGCTCCCGGAACTCCACATGTGCCTGAGTGGAGGCTCTGCTCAGAATCCACATAGCTATCTGTGTCTGGAGGTCCCAGTGGGGAGGGGTCATGGGGGATCTCTTGACCTCAAGGTTGGAAGGGTTCATGGCAGAAGTGTGGGTCCCTGGGGGCTCTCACACACTCACCATTTCCCTATGAAGGGGAGACTACAGTGGCTCCACGCTGATCCCAGATGGGTGGCTGTCCCGTCTCACTCTTCTTTGTTGTCTGTTGGTTGCATTGCTTCTCTGCTAAATCTAAAAGTGTCTACCTGGATGTTAAGTTAAGGAACTACTCTTTACTGACCACTCTATCCTCTCCATGAGAGCAATTCACACTAGCAGCTTCTAGTCAACCATCTTGGCCCCACTCCCCCAGAATTTCCACTTTATGTAGATTAAAAGCGTTTTACCAGAAACTATAAATTTTAAATTGTGATTCATTCCAGTTAAACATTTGTTTATTCTCTGTCTCTCTATTTAAATTACTTATTACATTTATGGTCTGGTTTTTTCAGGAATTAAATTAACTATCTAATTTTTTGTTAGGGTTTTCATGGTTTATTATATTTTAGTCTTCAAACTTCATTCTTTTTGTTTTAGTTCTTGAGATTTAGGTCTTTCTCTTGTAAACTGCATACAGCTAGATTTTTTAAAGTTGATATAACAATCTACCTTTAAGCTCTCATTTTTTGTGTTGTTTGGGTTTTTTTTGAGGGGCAGGAATTTGTGAGACTAACTAGTGCATCTGCAGTTATTATTTCAGACTTAATTAGCAATTGTTATTTTACTATTTATTCTACTCCTTTCTGCCTCCTCCTTCCTCTTCATCTTTCATTTGAAGTTTCTTTTTAAACATTTTCTGCTTATGTCATAATGTCAGGATAAATTTAAAAGTCATTGAAATGAGCAAAAATGATCACTGGATGCCCCGTCTAGCAGACTTTTCCAGATCATTGGCCCCTTTCTTTCATCACCTTTATGTTTTTGTATAACTCTGTAAATTAGTGTTAACTATTAGAAATGAAAATTACTTCATAGGAATGCAAATCGGTTTTGGGGTATAATTTATTATTGCCCTGTGTATATTGGCCAGTTTTGTGTCAGTTAGTAAACACTGTGAGCATTTTTAATTTTCTTTGCTTGTGTGTTAAATTCTCCATTGAACTGGTTTTTAATACCCTATTGAGTACATACTTAGTTAATAAATACCTTAAATAAAATCTGTGATGTATTCATTTTATAATTTTATGCCAGTAATGAATTTACTTTCTTTAAAAGCTTTTAACAGTTTAACAGTGTAAATGCTATAAGATAAGAATTTGTAAAACAAACAAAAAAAATAATAATAAGAGCAGAAGAAAAAGAAGTAATAGAAAAGTTATCATGTTTCTCTGATTAGAATTCCCACAGACAGTTCATAGCAATTGGAGAAGGAAAGTATTTAAACAGGAAATGACTAGAGCCTAAACCATCTTTATCAACTTATAAAATAATAATGATGTGTTGAGTTCAAAATAAAATGCTGGATATAGACCGTATAGTGGGGCTTCTGGATACTGCTTATGTAAATATGCTCACTTTGCAATGTGCACTGAGCTAAAAACTTAAGTTTTATGCACTTTTCTCTCTATATATCATCATTCAATAAAACACATATGTTACAGCACATGGTGTTATTGAACAGATAAAAAATAGTGAACAACAGGAACATTCAAACTAGGGTTAGGTGAATGAGGTAGAAAGGATTTTAGGTCTTGTGTTTTCAGGAAAAAATTTAGAAATATTTCTGAACTTTAAGCCTTATTACATAAAATATGCATTATAAAAGCCCAAGAGAAGTTTTTAAGAATAGCATAAAGTGTGTAATTTTAAAACCAGTAGAGAGAAATTATTTGAAAATAAATTACAATAAATCCAAAGGAAGATATATAACAAGAAATAAAGCATAACCAATTATGAGACATAATATTACTTGGTAGAAATGAATCCAAATGTAACGCAGTAAATACAAACAGGCAAAGCTCAAAAGATATGCTTTTAAAAAAGGGACATAGAAACCTTGTCTAAGCATACCAAACCAGCTTCATTTTTATTTGAATTATGCAAGTTGTAAAAATAATAAATATAAGTTCACCCTTGTACAACATGGGGTTAGCAGTACTGACCCCTGTGCAATTGAAAATCTACATATAATTTTTCACTACCAAAAACCTAACAATTAATAGCCTATGGTTGACCACATGCCTTACTGATAACATAAACTGTCAGTTAACACATATATTATATGTGTTATTATATATATAAATATATGTAAATATAAATATAATTATATACAAATATATATAAATATATGTAAAATAAATATATTTATATACAAATATATATAAATATATGTAAATAAATATATTATATAATATATATAAATATATGTAAATATAAATATATTATATACAAATAATATAATATATGTAAATATAATATATTATATACAAATATATATAAATATATGTAAATATAAATATATTTATATACAAATATATATAAATATATGTAAATATAAATAATTTATATACAAATATAATAAATATGAAAATAAATATATTTATATACAAATATATAAATATATGAATAAAAATATTATATACAAATATATAAATAGTATGTAAAAAATATATTATATACAATATATATAAATATATGTAAAATAAAATATTTATATACAAATATATATAATAGTAATATAAATATATTATATACAATATATTAAATATATGTAAATATAAATTATATTATATACAATATATATAAAATATAGTAAATAGTAAATATTTATATACAAATATATATAAATATATGTAAATATAAATATATTATATACAATATATATAAATATATGTAAATATAAATATATTTATATACAAATATATATAAATATATGTAATAATATAAATATATTATATACAAATATATAAAATATATGTAATAAATAAATATATTTATATACAATATAATATATATGTAATAAATATAAATATATTCATATACAAATATATTTGAGACAGTCTTACTCTGTCAGCCAGACTGGAGTGCAGTGGCGCCATCTTGGCTCACTGCAACCTCTGCTTCCTGGGTTCAAGAGATTCTCCTGCCTCAGCCTATCAGGTAACTGGGATTACAGGCGCCCACCATTGTGCCTGTCTAATTTTTGTGTTTTTGGTAAAGACTGGGTGTCACTGTGTTGGCTAGGCTGGTCTCAAACTTGTGACCTCAAGTGATCCTCCTGCCTCAGTCTCTCAAAGTGCTGGAAATACAGGTGTGAGCCACCATGCCCAGGCCACATATATTATATTTTATTTGTATTGTACACTGTGTTCTTACAATAAAGTAGGCTAGATAAAATATAATGTTATTAAGAATATCATGAAGTTCTTTCACCTCCTTGGTTAGCTATATTTCTAAGTATTTAGTTTTTGGTGGAGTCTTCAGGATTTTCTAAGTATAGAATCATATCATCAGTGAAGAGAAATAGTTTGACTTCTTTTCCTAATTGAATGCCTGTTATTTATTCATCTTACCTCATTGTTCTACCTAAGACTTCCAGTACCATGTTGACTAGGACTGGTGAGAGTGGACATCCTTGTCTTATTCTAATTATCAAGCAGAATGGCTCCAGCTTTTGCTCACTCAGTATGATGTTGGCTGTGGGTTTTGTTACAGATAGCTCTTATTATTTTGAGGTATGTTCTTTCAATGCCTAGTCTGTTGACAGCTTTTTATCATGGAGGAATGTTAAATTTTATCAAAGGACTTCTGCATCTACTGAGATGATATTTTTTTCTTTCTTTTCTTTTTTTTTTTTGCTTCTAATTCTCAGATTTGTGGCAAATCACATTTATTTTGTATGTTGAACCAACCTTTCATCCCAGGAATGAAGCCTACTTGATTGTGTTGTGTTAACTTTTTGATATGCTGCTGGATTCAGTCTGCTAGTATTTTGTTGAGGATTTTTTTTTTTTTTTTTGTCTATGTTCATTAGATATATTGGCTTGATGTTTCCTTTTATCATTGTGGCTCTGACAAATTTTGGTATTAGGGTGATGCTGGCCTCATAGAATGAGTTAGGAAGGAGCCCCTCCTCAATATTTTGGAAGAGTTTCAGTAGGATGGGTACCATTTCTGGCTTGTATGTCTGGTAGAATTCAACTGTGAATCCATTTGGTTCAAGGCTACAGAGCACTGCTAAAAGAAATCAGAGATGACAGAAGTAAATGGGAAAACATTCCATGCTCATGGATTGGAAGAATCAGAATCAATATTGTTAAAATGACCAGACTTCCATAAGTAATTTACAGATGAAATGCTATTCCTATAAAAATATCAATGCCATTTTTCACAAAAGTAGAAAAAAAAACTATTCCAAAATTCATATGGAATCAAAAAAAAAAAAAAAAGATATCTAATACCCAAAGGAATCCTGACAAAAAGGATAAAGCCACAGTCATCACACTATCCAACTTCAAACTGTATTATAAGGCTATAGTAACACAAAACAGCATGGTACTAGTACAAAAACAGACACATAGGCCAATAGAACAGAATAGAAACCTCAGAAATAAAGCCACACACCTACAACCATCTTATCTCTGACAAGGCCGAGATAAACAAGTGACAAGGAGAGGACTCCATATTCAATAAATGGTGCTGAGATAACTGGATAGCCATATGCAGAAGAATGAAACTACATCCTTACCTTTCACCATATACAAAATTAATTTAAAATAGATAAAGATTTAAATGAGACCTCAAGCTAAAAAATTTCTAGAAGAAAAACTAGGAAACAGCATTCTCAACATTGCTCTTGGCAAATAATTTTTTATTAAGTCCCCAAAAGCAATTTGAACAAAAACAAACTTGACAAGTGGGACCTAATTAAACTAAAGAGCTTCTGTAAAGCAAAATAAACTAACAATGGAATAAACAGAAAACCTACAGAATGAGAGAAAATATTCACAAACTATGAATACAACAAAGATCTAATATATAGAATCTTTATGAACTTAAGCAACTTGACAAATGAAAAATGAATAACCACATTAAAAAAATGAGCAAAGGAAATGAACAGACACTTCTTAAATGAAGACATACAAGTGGCCAACAAACATACAAAAATATGCTCAATATCATTAATTATTAGAGAAATGCAAATCAATACAACAGTGAGATACCATCTCACACCATTCAGAATGGCTATTATTAAAAAGTCATAAAACAACATTCTGCTGAGGCTACAGAGAAAAGGAAATGCTTACATTCCCACTGTTGGTGGAACACTAAATTAGTTTAGCCACTGTGGTAAGCAGTTTCAACATTTCTCAAAAAACTTAAACTACTATTTGACCCAAAAATCCCATTACTTGGTATATACCCAAAGGAAAATAGATTATTATACGAAAAGACACATGAACTCATCTGTCCATCACAGCACTATTCACAATAGCAAAGAAATGGAATCAATCCATGTGCCCATCAACAGTGGACTGAATAAAGAAAATGTGGTACATGTACAGCATGGAATACTACACAGTCATAAAAAATAATGAAATCATGGCCTTTACAGCAACATGGATGGAACTGGAGTCCACAGTCCTAAGTGAACAAATTTAGAACCAGAAAACAAACTACCACATGGTCTCACTTATAAGTTGCTGCTAATGCATGCAGGGCTTAATACCTTGTGATGAGTTGATAGGTGCAGCAGACCACCATGGCACATGTTTACATCCTGCACATGTATCCCAGAACTTAAATTAAACTAAAATTTTTAAAAAACTACACATATACCCTCAAACCTAAAATAAAAGTTAAAAAAAAATAAGTTGTCACTAAACATTGAGCACACATGGGCATAAACAGGCGAAGAATAGATACTGCTGACCACTGGCACAGGGAGAAAGTTAGTGGGTCATGGGTTGAAAAAGTACCTGTTAGGTACTATACTTACTACTTGGGTGCAATATACATATACCAAATCTGCATAACTACCCCCTCTATCAAAAATAAAAATTGAAATTAAATTAAAATTTAAAATAAAATAGGTGATGGAGAAGTATAAAACAAGTATACACTCAAATTTATTTATTCAAATACGATTTACTAATTTTAGAAAAAGAAAATCATAAGGAATCATGATTGATTCATAAGGATTGAATCATAATGAAGATAAATTATATTTACTCTTCATTAAATGGAAGTTGATCATCATAAAGGTCTTCATCCTCCTTTTCTTCATGTTAAATCAGATTAAGTGATAAAAGAAGAGGGGAGGCTGGTCTTGCTGTTGCAAGGCTGGCAGAGGTGGAAGAAAATCCGTATGTAAGCGGACTCACACGGTTCAAGCCTGTGTTTTTCTAGGGTCAGTAGTACTTATTGAATCCACTTGCTTTCTTCTCATAAGAAGATGCACCAGGAGGAAAATGATTATCATGCTTTATCCTTCATGTTTCTGCCTTCCCCTGAACTATTTTAGGTTTCCTTTTCTATAATATACATGACATTTTCCACAAATTACATATTTTCTCTTTGTGATGATAATTCTGACCAGTTTCTTTTTAAAAATAATCTCTATGTCTTAATAGATTTGGAAAAAATGTGTATTTTTAATCTGGTATTCATGGACCTTCTTTGCTTTAATTATACCACTTTTTTGCTTTGAAGATTCTAAAATTATATTCTAGTCTTCTGAAATGATTAAAACTACCTAGCTTCATTTCAAGGTCATTGATACTATAAAATTATGAGATAAATCTAGTTCTGATCTTCTAAACCTGCATTATTGTAATTAAAAAGTTTCATTCTAGGTCTGCCTCCTGCTGTTTCTATTTGAGCAATTTAAATTCTCAGTCTTTATTTTCTCTTCTGCAAAATGGACCTAGTAATAATACCAAGAATAGCAATAATACTAGCATAATTCCTGACACAGAGTAGGTCTGAGAAAACTGTTGGTTAAATAAGAATATCACAGTAATTATGACAAGAATTATAGTAGCTCACACTTATATAGTCAGTTTCAATATTCTGAGCATTGTTCAGTGAAATAATTTATTTTTAAAAACCTTATTTGGTAGAGAAAAAGCAGCAAAATGTCATAACTTCAAGCACTTGGAACTTGACGTTATACTTTCTGGGTTTGAATGTTTACTACTTGATAGATTTATAAGCTTGGAAAGTTACTTAACTTCTCTATGCCTCAGTTTCCTTATATGTAAAACAATGCCAACAGAGTTGATAAAAAGATTAATGCAAAGCACTTAGCATAATATCTGCAATTTAAGGTGTTGCAATTAGTGTTTCTTAAAATGCATACATGTTATGGTCTCCATTTTACAAATAAAAAAAGTAAGCTACAGAGAAGCTAATGTATGCAGTAGCTCATGGTCACTATGACAAATATCATGTGAACATATTGAATTATTCAACATTTTTAAAGGCAATCCATCTATACTCAAGCAAAAAGAAATAAGGAGTCTATAACTTTAAAATTTTTTTACAATTTACAAAATGCACATAACCATCGTTAACTAGTAACTTATAAAAAATCTGATAGTAGGGTTAGCGAACCATGGGAACACTGTACAAATGCATTTCTGTCTGTAAGGAAAATAATCCTGTGCCATTATACTATGTAGAAAAAACAGCACCTAGGTTAAAAAAAAAAGTATTACTTTTGAATATTTATACATGTAGTCAAAAGAAGTACTTTGAAACTTTTAAACACTTGTAACCACTCCCTGTATATCTGTATTTGCTTCAAACTCGTATCGTATTACGACTCACTGAAAGGTAATTGAAAATAAAGACTTCCATGGTGTATATGTGCCACATTTTCTTAATCCAGTCTGTCACAGATGGACATTTGGGTTGATTCCAAGTCTTTGCTATTGTGAATAGTGCCGCAATAAACATGTGTGTGCATGTGTCTTTATAGCAGCATGATTTATAATCCTTTGGGTATATACCCAGTAGTGGGATGGCTGGGTCATATGGTACATCTAGTTCTAGATCCTTGAGGAATTGCCATACTGTTTTCCATAATGGTTGAACTAGTTTACAATCCCACCAACAGTGTAAAAGTGTTCCTATTTCTCCACATCCTCTCCAACACCTGTTGTTGCCTGACTTCTTAATGATTGCCATTCTAACTGGTGTGAGATGGTATCTCATTGTGGTTTTGATTTGCATTTCTCTGATGGCGAGTGATGATGAGCATTTTTTCATGTGTCTGTTGGCTGTATGAATATCTTCTTTTGAGAAATGTCTGTTCATATCCTTTGCCCACTTTTTGATGGGGTTGTTTGTTTTTTTCTCGTATATTTGTTTGAGTTCTTTGTAGATTCTGGATATTAGCCCTTTGTCAGATGAGTAGGTTGCAAAAATTTTCTCCCATTCTGTAGGTTGCCTGTTCACTCTGATGGTAGTTTCTTTTGCTGTGCAAAAGCTCTTTAGTTTAATTAGATCCCATTTGTCAATTTTTGCTTTTGCTGCCGTTGCTTTTGGTGTTTTAGACATGAAGTCCTTGCCCATGCCTATGTCCTGAATGGTACTACCTAGATTTTCTTCTAGGGTTTTTATGGTATTAGGTCTAACATTTAAGTCTCTAATCCATCTTGAATTAATCTTCGTATAAGGGGTAAGGAAAGGATCCAGTTTCAGCTTTCTACTTATGGCTAGCCAATTTTCCCAGCACCATTTATTAAATAGGGAATCCTTTCCCCATTTCTTGTTTCTCTAAGGTTTGTCAAAGATCAGATGGAATACTATGCAGCCATAAAAAAGGATGAGTTTGTGTCCTTTGTAGGGACATGGATGCAGCTGGAAACCATCATTCTTAGCAAACTATCACAAGAACAGAAAACCAAACACCGCATGTTCTCACTCATAGGTGGGAACTGAACAATGAGATCACTTGGACTCGGGAAGGGGAACATCACGCACTGGGGCCTATCATGGGGAGGGGGGAGGGGGGAGGAGGGAGGGATTGCATTGGGGAGTTATACATGATATAAATGATGAATTGATGGGTGCTGACGAGTTGATGGGTGCAGCACACCAACATGGCACAAGTATACATATGTAACAAACCTGCACGTTATGCACATGTACCCTAGAACTTAAAGTATAAAAAAAATAAATAAATAAAAAAAAAATAAAGTTAAATTGACCAAATGGGCTACTTACTCTGGCATTGTATAATCAGAGTCAGAAATGTTGAATAAACAAATCAATAAAATGGAGCTGTATATTAAAAACAAACAAACAAAAAAAAAAGAAAATAAAGACTTCCTAGTGAGTGTGAATACAGGATTTAGAAAAAATAAAAACTGGAATTAACCCCTATGTAAGTATGTATAACAAAGGGGCGATGCACCCTTTTCTATCGTATGCAGGAGAAATGGATTTAGATCATCAAGCAGGTGATTTATGAAGGGAGGGAGTGAAGGAGAGAAAAAAATAAGGAAGTTCACTTTTAATTTTGGTCTCTAAATGAGTTAGTTTATTTGGTCAATTGTAGATACAGGTTTATGAACAAATTAAAGACAAATGCTTCAGAAAGCCATTGAAATTTTCTTAGAATATTAGACTAAATTTTATTTAGCTGTGATTTTTACACAGACTCTGTTAGAGAAAATAAATAAATAACTCTGACAACAGAATAATATTTTGATTCTCTTCAGATGGAAAGTCCATTCCATACCGCTTTTTGGTTTTCTTAAAGCTCTTGGTTCAACAGAGTAAACAAGGTTTAAGCACAAACCTAAAGGACAGCTTAATCTTACAATTATTTCCCCTTATGCTTCAGGCTTACATTTTAGCTTTATTCATTACAGCCCTAAAGCTTCTGCTTTCTAAATGTATAGGTTAGAGAAAGTTCCTTGGAGCTCACCTGCTCAAGATTAATAATATCACTCCAAGAAGATTAGAGCTATTACTCTTCCTGCCCTGATCCAAATGGTACAAATGGGATTTTAAGGATGATGTCTGTTTAGAGATCCAATGGAGTGATGAGGTACATGGGATAGCTACCCTGAGGAATCGGGAAGATAGACTGCCAGGGTTGTACCAATGATACACCATTAGCTTTAGCTATTATCCAAAGAAAAGATTATGGCTATAAATAAATTCATCCAGGCCTTTAATACAATGGACAAGCAGACCAATGGATGGACAGGCCAGGAACATAACCATTTTTTTTTAAAAAAAGAGCCTTAAGATAAGTTATTATTTCAATAGCAGAATTGCAGGTGATAACGAATTGAATACACACACACACACACACACACACACACACACACACACACACACTTTGGCCAATATGATTTAATTTGAAACCTTAGAAATACTATTCCAGTAGTTTTAAAAAATCATTCCTTAGGAATTATCTGTGCTTGTCCTGCTTTTAGACTATCATGGTTCTGACCATGAAGACGAGAGTTCTCTAATTAAAATTCCTTTATGACAGACTCAAAGAAGCATTAAAGAATACAAGAATATGTAAATCTTTTAATCTTGGAGAAGGATAACCACTGAAATTATGCACACAAAGCACATAAGTATATATACTGTACACGTTTTAATTTTTTGTGATACTGTGCATAGTGCTTTATATATGATGTAATTAAATATTAATATTGGTAATAAATAAAATATAATGAACTAATACACATGCCACGTATTTTTGATGCACTTAATGTGCGTTAATTTATTCTCACAATCACATGGTTGTTATACACCCATTTTAAAGATAAGGAAATTGAGTTAGCAGAAAGATAAGTGAATTGCTTATTCCTCCACTCTTAAACAATTTAACTTATAATCATTAAAAATGTCTAAATCTGTCTTATCATTCTGGCTCTTCATCATTTCTTCAGGAACATCTTCCTGATCCCTAAAAAGTATATTTACTTTCACAATGCCTTCTCTTTTGCAGAAAGTATAGTGGTAGTCTTCTTCAGCCTACATTTTATAAAAGACTTAAGAATATACTATTAAAAATAATCTTCATATATACTATAGATTTTAATTATATTGATTATCAGTTTGTCTTCTCTCTGTCCCCACTAAAATATAAGCTCATTATACTGTAATGCAACCACCTAGAATAGTCACTGAAATATGTATGCAAATGATATATACTTATATGAAATAATGAATGGAATAATTATATATAGAATTACCACTTTTGCAAATACTAAAGAAGAATTGCTTATGAAGTTAAAGGAGAGCTACCATTCAACGAAACTGTCTGCTTTTTAGATTTTCTGAATGATTGGATAATCATACCATTCACAAAAATTTATGGCACAAAAAGGAAAGGTCACTGTTGGGAAAAGAGAGAGCTGATAAGAACACTTTTTGATATATTGACTTTAAGGTATCTAGGAGATGTTTTATAGAGTGATTTTCAATAGGTTTTTAGAAGAACAGTTGGAGCTCAAGGCATGATTTGGATTTGGAGAAGAGGATTTGTGCATCAATGACATATGGAGAAGGTTGGGGAGTGTATGTAAACACCGACAGAGAGGAGTGAAAGCTGAAATAGATGAAAACTGCTGACAGAGTTCAGCAGACTCCCACTACATCTAGGCTAAGCAAAGGAGTGGACAAAAGTTGAATGCTAGGGTGTTGTGCTTTTCTAATACGTTCCAGATTTCTTTGCTTTAGTTGTACTTATTTATTGAATTTAATGTCTCATTGTCATCCATTACAATACTTACAGATGTCAAAGCTACTTTTTAAATTTCAACATGTATTCACACACACACAAACACACACACACACACACACACAAAGAGACATAGGTGGATTGTGAAGAGGAATGTGAATAGTTTTATCAGCTAATTAAGAACTCTGAATCTTGTCATTCTGTCCTGTGGTTTTAAAATTTTTATTATGTCAGTTTTGATAATATTTAAATCTCTCCTATTGAATACTTATGAATACAATTATTATAGAAATATGAAGATGGGATGTATGAAAGGTGTTTTTAACTTTAAAACTATTGAAATAAATAAAAATTATTAGCTAGGAATATTTTAAGGCATTTTCTATTTATGACCTTACTTTCTGTAGAATTAAATAGAAAGTACACAGTAACAAAATGACACTCTGAAACCAGCTACAGATTGTTTTCTTTTTCTATTATTAGTACTTTCTAAAACTAGATCTAATTATCCAGGTCAAGGAGCTAAGTGATTATAATATCAGATAATATTGGAGAATTGTACTATCTATAAAAATTATAAAGGCAGGAATTTATTTCCTATTCACATTTCCTACTACCCATAGAAAATGGTATTTTCTGGATTTTTTTACCCATCTTTCTTCTTGTGTAATTCAGTTGACACTTTGTTCCTAAGATGTATGTATGTATGTATGTGCATTTTCCCAAAATATATTCAGGAAAAAATAATTATACATTAGCAAGGCACACAACAGTAGCAGAAAATGAAGGAAATAAATGAAGAAATAAACATTACAGCAAAGCTCGCTCATTCAGGCAAATGTTATATAATTATTAGATTTAAATCATAAGAAACTAACCTGGACTTTAATTCATCTGATATCCATTTGTACACAGTTCTGAAATAACTCAAAGCCCAAGTCTAATTCAAAAATAGTAATGTTTTAAAAAGATAGCTACAATGCCAAGGCCCTATATAAGAATATAATAATATCCTGAAAGTGTCATGTATTATTTAAATGTCACCTTTTAAAAATACTACTAGATGTCTGTTATGGAGTATCATGAAATAGAAGAGATAAGCAAGTTCAACTTGAGCTTAGGAGAATGTCAGCCATTGATTTTCACTTTAGAGATGAAGAAACTATGGCAGGTAGTATATCAGTAAGATAAATAGAAACCTGGTTTCCAGCTCTATAGAGAGATGGTCTGCATAACTAGGGGAAATGTTTGCATTATCAATCCCACCAAAACCTATTAAAATAAAATGTCTTTACCTGACTTTGGTAGAATCAATTACTATGGATACTATATAACTATCACTTAATATATACATTTTTTGTTGAGTGCTTAGAGTGCATGAGACACTGTATTTGCAACACATGTACATTATATAACTTGCTTATTACTATATAAATGTAAAGGGAATATTACTCACATTTTATAAATAAGAAAAAAAGGCATAAAGAGAAAGAATCTTGAAGGTCACATGGCTTGTAGGAGAAAATTTGAACCAAGGTCTTCTGATACTTTGCCCTATAATTTTTATATTATGTTTTATAGTTGTTCATTTCTTTGTTGAATTTGACTAATAAAAGAACGCTATTATGGAATTCCTAATAAAGTGGAGGGTTGATATATCAAGGGATATTGTATTAATATTTTTCTTGGCTGTTTCCTGGTTACTTTAATTATCTAACATATTAAAAAGTATAATAATATAGTGAATACTTTGATATGTTCTATCATTTTCTTGACAATTTTTGTTCCCATTTTTTCCACCTTCTTCATGATGGACATAATATAATATCATTACTGGAGCACCAAATTGATACTATTAATGAAGATATGTCATTTATTCATTTGTAACTTTTGTAACAATTAATACATGTCAAGATGTGACAGGGTAAAATAATGAGAAAACAGTGTGCATGCTCTGATAATGCCTACTGCAGAGAGATGGAGACAAAAAAATGGCAAAATTAAATTTAATATTGCTACCACTGTAAGCTTTGTAAATGAGATGAACTGATGATGGTAAATTATAAGGTGCTATAGTCTGAATGTCTGTATCTCCAGAAAACTTATATTTTGAAATCATAACACGTGATGTGATGGTACTTGGAAGTGGGGAAGTAGTACTGTCAGGAGGTAATTAAGTCATGAAAGCAGAAACCTATGAAAGGAATTCGTGCATTTATAAAAGAGGTCCCAGAGAGATCCCTTGCCCCTCTGCCATGTAAGAACACAGTGAAGAGACAGACTCTTTATTGAAGGGGTGGCCTGCCCCTCCACACCTGTGGGCGTTTCTCGTTAGGTGGAACGAGAGACTTGAGAAAAGAAATGAGACCCAGAGACAAAGCATAGAGAAAGAAAAAGTGGGCCCAGGGGACCAGCGCTCAGCATACAGAGGACCCACGCCGGCACCGGTCTCTGAGTTCCCTTAGTATTTATTGATAATTATCTTTACCATCAAAAAGATAAGGGAGTGGCAGGACAATAGGATCACTGTAGGGAGGAAATTAGTAGTAAGACATATGGATAAAGATCTCTGTGACATGAACAAGTTCAAAGGAAAATGCTGTGCCTTGAGATACATATGCAAATATCTCCATAAACATTTTAGCAGCATTGTTTCAGACTATCACATGGGGAGAAACCTTGGACAATACCTAGCTTTCCTAGGCAGAGGTCCCTGTGACCTTTGGCCCAGTACGTGTCCCTGGGTAGTTGAGATCAAGAGAATGGTGATGACTTTTAACCAGCAAGCTGTCTTTAGGCACTTGTTAAACAAAGCACATCCTGCACAGCCCAAAATCCTTTAAACCTTAAGTCACCACAGCACATGTCTCTTGCAAGGACAAGGTTGGGGGTAGGGTCACAGATTAACAGCATCTCAAATACAAAACAAAATGGAGTCTCTTATGTCTGCTTCCTTCTATATAGACACAGTAACAGGCTGATCTCTCTTTCTTTTCCCCACATTTATGAACTGGAAAACAGGCCTTCATAAGATGTTGAACCTACTAGCACCTTCATCTTAGACTTCCCAGGCTCTAGGACTGGGGGAACAAATTTCTGTCATTTACAAACAGTCTATGATAGTTTGTGATAGCAGCCCAAATGAACTAGGACATATGGAGAACCTCTGCCCTTTTTGAATGGATCAAGAATACTTAACTGCAGAAATGACGGAGAACATTTTAATTTTGGGAATACATAGTAGGTAAATATGTTTATGGGGTACATAAGGTATTTTGATACAGACCTACAGTGTATAATAGTTACATCAGGGTAAATGGAGTATCCATCACCTCAAGCATTAATCCTTTGTGTTATGAAAAATCCAATTATATTCTTTTAGTTATTTTAAAAGGTACAACTAAACTATTGTTTACTATAGTCACCCTCTTATGCTATAAAATATTAGAATTTGTTCATTCTTTCTAAGTATCTTTGTATAGTCACTAACCATTCCCACCCCCCACCCCCATATATACACATACACATTCCTACTGCCCTTCCAAACCTCTGATAACCTTCATTCTACTCTATCTTCATGAGTTCAATTGTTAATTTGTAGCTCCCACAAATGACTGAGAACTTGCAAAATTTGTCTTGTTGTACTTGGTGTATTTCACTTAAAATAATGCTGTCCAGTTCCACTCATGTTGTTATAAATGGCAGAGTCTCGTTCTTTTTAATGACTGAATAGTACTCCAGTGTGTATATGTACCACGTTTTCTTTATCCATCTGTCTGTTGATGGATATATAGGTTGCTTCCAAATCTTGGCTGCTGTGAAAAATGCTTCAATAAACATGGGAGTGCAGATATATTTTAGATATCCTGATTTCCTTTCCTAGGTCCTATGGTAGCTCAACTTTTAGATTTTTGAGGAAACTCCCAACTGTTCTTCAAGTTGGTCATACTAATGTACATCACACCAAGAGTGTCAAAGAGTTCTGTTTTCTTCACATCCTCATCTGCATTTGTTATAGACTGATTTTTGGAAAAATGCCATTTAAGCTAAGATGTGATGTTATCTCATTTTGGTTTTAATCTGCATTTCTCTGATGATCAATAATGTTGATCAATTTTTCATATACTTGTTTTCCATTTGTATGTCTTTTGAGAAATGTCTATTCAGACTGTTTTCCCATTTTTAAATTGGATTAATTTTTTTCCCCTATACAGTTTGAGCTACTTATAGATTCTGATTATTAATCCCTTGTCAAATGGATAGTTGGCAAATATTTTCTCCCATTTTGGGGGCTGACTCTTCACTTTTTTGACTGTTTCCTCTGTTTTGGAGAGGCTTTTTAACTTTATGTGATAATATTTGCCCATTTTTGCTTTGATTGTTTGTGCTTGTGGAATATTACTCAAGAAATGTTTGCCCAGACTAATGACCTGGAGAGTTTCCTCAACATTTTCTTTTAATAGTTTCATAGTTTCAGGTTTTAGAATGAATCTTTAATCCACTTTAATTCGATTTCTGTATGAGGCAAGAGATAAGGGTCTAGTTTCATTCTTCTGCATGTGGTTATCCAATTATTTTCCCAGGACTATTTGTTGAAAAGATTGTTCTTTCTCCAGTATATGTTCTTGGCATCTTTGTAGAAAATGAGTTCACTATAGATATATGGACTTGTTTCTGAGTTCTCTGTTCTATTCCATTGGTGTATGTGTCAGTGCCATGCTGTTTTGGTTAATATAGATCTGTAGTATAATTTGCAGCCAGGTAATGTGATTTCACCAGCTACGCCCTCCTTTTTGCTCAGAATAGCTTTGGCTATTCCAAGTCTTTTGTGGTTCCATATAGATTTTATCATAGATATTTTGATGGAGATTGCTTTGAATTTGTGTTGGGTAGTATGTACACTTTTACAATATTTAATATACAATATTTATTCTTCTAATTTGTGAACATAGAATATCTTTCCATTTTTTTGATGTCTTCAATTTCTTTCATCAGCATCTTACAGTTTTCATTATACAGATCTTTCCCTTTCCTAGATATTTTATTTTATTTGGGGCTATTGTAAATGAAATTACCTTTTTGACTTTTCAGCTTGCTCACTGTTGTCATATAGAAATGGTATTGATTTTTATATGTTAAGTTTCTGTCCTTTGACTATACTGAATTTATCAGTTCTAATAGTTTTCTTCTGTCTTCTTTAGGTCTTTCAAAATATGAGATCATATTATGTGCAAACAAGGATAATTTGATTTGTTCATTTCCAATTTTGATGCCTTTTATTTCTTTCTCTTGTCTGAGGGCACTAGCTAGGATTTTCAGCACCGTGTTGAATAACAGTGGCGAAAGTGTCATCCTTGTCATGTTCTAGGTCTTAGTGGAAAGGCTTTTAGTTTCTCCCCATTTAGAATAATACTAGTTGTGGGTCTGTTGTATATGGCTTTCATTATGTTGAGGTATGCTCTTTCTATACCCAGTGTTTTGAGGGTTTTTATTGTGAAGAGATGTGGAATTTTAATGTAAGCCTTTTCAGCATCAACTGAAATGAGTATATTGTTTTTATCCTTCGGACTGTTAATATAATGTGACAATCAAGCAGTCACATTGATTGGTTTGCCTGTGCTGAAACATCCTTACATCACTGCGATAGACCCCATTTGGCCATGATGAATTATCTTTTTAATGTGTTGTTGAATTTGGTTTGCTAATATTTTGTTGAGGATTTTTGCATCAATGTTCATCAGAGATATTGGCCTGTAGTTTTCCTTTTTTGATGTGTCTCTCTGGTTTTGGTATCAGGATAATATACTGACCTTGTAGAAGGATTTTGGAAATATTCCCTCTTCCTCTATTTTTTTTTTTTGGAATAGTTTGAGTAGAATTCATACTACTTAATCTTTACATATTTGATCAAATTCAGCACTTAGACTATTGGATCCTGGGTTTTTCTTTGGTGGGACACGTTTTATTACTGCTTCCATCTCCTTACTTGTTAATGATTTGTCAGGTTTTGGATTTCTTCATGGTTCAATTTCAGTAGGTTGTATGTGTCTAGGAATTGTCCCATTTCTTCTAGATTTTCCAAATTATTGACATATAGTTGTTAATATTAGCATCTAATGATCGTTTGAATTTCTGTATTATCAGTTGTAATGTCTCTTGGATGATCTGGCCAATGTTGAAAATAGGGTGTTGAAGTCTGCAGCTATTATTGTATTGCAGTTTATCTCTCTCTTTAGCTCTAATATATTTTGCTTTATGTATCTGTGTGTTCCTGTCTTGGGTGCATATATATTTAAAATTGTTATATCCTTTTGGTGAATTTACCTGTTTATCATCATATAGTGACCTTCTTTGTCTCATTTGTCTTGATATCTATTTTGTCTGATATAAGCATAGCGACTCCTACTCCATTTTGTTTCCATTGCAATGGAGTATCTTTTTTCCATCCCTTTATTTTCCATCCATGTGTGCTTTTACAGGTGAAGTGTGTTTCTTGTAGGCAACAAATCAGTGAGTTCTGTTTTTTAATCTATTCAGCCAGTCTATGTCTTTTGATAGGAGTGTTTAGTTCATTTTACATTCACTGGTATTATTGATAAGTGAGGAGTTACTCCTGCATTTTGTTATTTGTTTCCTGGTTGTTTCGTGGTCTTCTCTTCCTTCTTTCCTTCCTTTCTGTCTTCTTTCAGTGAAGGTGATTTTCCCTGGTGGTATGTTTTAATTTCTTGCATTTTATTTTTTGTGTGTCTTTTGTACTGTTTTTGATTCGAGGTTACTGTGAGAGCCTTGCAAATAATATCATATATCTCATTATTTCAAATTGATGACAACACTGATTGCATGAACAAAGTAGCAAATAGACAAATAGAAAACTAATAAACATTTTACACTTTAACTTTTTGTCCTCTCATTTTTACTTTTTGTTCTTTCTATTTATGTATTCATATCTTATTATACTATGTCTTGAAAAGTTATTGTAGTTATTATTTGGAATCAGTTCGTCTTTTAGTCTTTCTAATTAAGATATGAGTAGTTTATACACCACAATTACAGCATTATAATATTCTGTGTGTTTACTAGTACCAGTAAGTTTTGTACCTTCAGATGATTTCTTATTGTTCATTAACAATGTTTTCATTCAGATTGAAAAAAGCAAAACTTCCTTTAGCATTTCTTGTAGGATAGGTCTGATGTTGATGAAATCTCAGCTTTTTCCTTTTCTTTGTTTGAGAAAATTTTTGTTTCTCCTTCATGTTTGAAGGATATTTTTTGCTGGATATACAATTCTGGGGCAAAACTTTTTTCCTTCAGCACTTTAAATGTGTCACGCCACTCTTTCTTGGCCTGTAAGGTTTCCACTGACAAGTCTGCTACCAGATGTATTGGAGCTTCATTGTATGTTATTTGTTGACTTTCTCTTACTGCTTTTAGGATACTTTCTTTATTCTAGACATTTGGAAATTTGATTATTAAATGCCTTGAGGTAGTTGTCCTTGGGTTAAATCTGCTTATTGTTCTATAACCTTTTTGTACTTGAATACCGATATCTTTCTCTAGGTTTGTAAAATTCTCTGTTACTAACCCTTTGAATAAACTTTGTACCTCTCTCTCTCTTTACCTTCTCTTTAAGACCAAAACTTCTTAGATTTGCCCTTTTGAGTTTATTTTCTAGATCTTGTAGGCATGCTTTATCCCTTTGTATTTATTTTTGTTGTTGTTGTTGTTTCCTGATATAGTTTGTACATTTGTCCCCACCCAAATTCATGTTGAATTGTAATACCAACCCTTGGTGTTGGAGCCTGGTGGGAGGTATTTAGGTCATGAGGGTGGATTTCCCATGGCTTGGTGCTCTCTTTGCAATAGTGAGTGAGTTCTCACGAGATCTGGATGTTTAAAAATGTGTAGCACCTCCCCTCTCTCTCCCTCTTGCTCCCACTCTGGCTATGTTATGTGCCTGCTCCCATTTTGCCTTCTGCCATGATTGAAAACTCCCTGAAGCTTCACCAGAAGGTGAACAGATGCTAAAACCATGCTTCCTATAAAACCTGCCGAATTGTCAGCCTTTTAATCCTCTTTTTTTAATACAAATTACTCAGTCTTAAGTATTTCTTTATAGCAATGCAAGAATAGCCCAACACATTTCCTCTGACTGTGTGTTTTCAAATGAGATCATAAGCGTTAAGAGTGGTATGGCCATAGACTGGCTGTGTATTTTCAAATAGCCTGTTTTCAAGCTCACAGTTGTTTCCTTCTGCTTGATTAATTCTGCTATTAAGAAACACTAATGTATTCTTCAGTATGTCTCTTGCATTTTTCAACTCTAGAGTTTTTGCTTGTTTTTAATTATTTGTAATTATCTCTTCATTAAATTTACGAATTTTATTGAACTTCTTTCAAACAGCTGCTTTGAATTCTCTGTCTGAAAGATTGCATACTTTTGTCTTTCCAGGGTTGGTCCCTGGTGCCTTATTTAGTTTGTTTGGGGATGTCATGTTTTCCAGGATGGTCTTAATGCTTATAGATGTTTGTTGGTGTCTGAACCTTAAATAAGTATTTACTGTAGTCTTTGCAGTCTATTATTGTGTCTACTCATCCTTCTTGTTAAGGCTTTTCAGGTATTCAAAGGGACTTTTATGTTGTGATCTAAGTTTTAGGTCATTGAAACCATATATGCATTAGGGGCACCCCATGCCCAGTACCCTGTGGCTTTTGCAGACCCATAGAATTACCATCTTTGTGGTCTTGAACAATATCCAAAAGCATTATCTGAATGACCAGGCAGAGACTCTTGATCTGTCACTTACTTTCTTCCTGACAAAGAATCTCTCTCTCTCTCTCTCTCTCTCTCTCTCTCTCTCTCTCTCTCTCTCTCTGTTCTGAGCTTCCTGGCACTGAGGGAATGTTAAAATGAGTACCCCTGTGGCCACCACCACTGGGAACATGCTGGGTCAAACCTGAAACCAGCATAGCACTGGGCCTTGCTCAAGGCCTGCCGTAACCACGTGCCTACCACCTGTATTTCCTCAAGGCCTTGCGGCTCTGTAGTCACATCTGGTCAAGCCAGTTGGGATTGTGTCCTTCCCTTCAGGACAGCAGTTTCTCCTAGGGTCCTGGGTGTGTCCGGAGATACCATCTGGGAGCCAGGTCCTGACACTCTATTGTACCCGACACTTTATTGTATTGTATTACAGCTGAACTGGCTCCCAAGTCACAAGACAAAGTCCTCCCCACTGTTCCCTCCCTTTTTCCCAAACAGAGGAGTCTCTCTCCATGGCCACCACCACCACAGGCTCAAGGGGAGTACTGCCACACCACCACCACAGGCTCAAGGGGAGTACTGCCACACCACCACCACAGGCTCAAGGGGAGTACTGTCAGATTACCACTGAAATTCACTAAAAGCCCAGGGGCTCTTCAGTCAGCTTATGGTGAATGCTCACAAGCCTGTGACTCACTTTTCAGGGCAGTGGGCTCTTCTCTGGCCCAGGGCAGTTCCATAAATGCCATTCAAGGGCCAATATCTGGTATTGGTGACCCTAAGAGGCTGCATGATACTTTTTTCCACTGTGGCTGAGCTAGGACCTAAACTGCAAGACAAAGTCCTCTTTATTCTTCCCTCTCCTCTCCTGAAGTGGAAGAAAAGTATCTCTTTTAGAGCTGTTAAGTGTGCTGCCTGGGGTTGGAAGAGAAGTGGCATAAGCACTCCCTTGGCTGCCCTCATTGATGTCTCACTAGATAACCAGCCCCCAAAGTCCACTTTCTCTGAGCCCAGCCCAGTACTATGCTATGCCTAACAGTCACAGGCCCTGTGGGCTAGACTGTCTTTCAAGTTTATTTAGAAGCACAGAGCACTTCAGCACACAGTGGCCAGGCTTGCTGAAACTCTCTGAGATGGACAATTCTGCTCTGGCTAGGGGTGGTCTAAATATTCCCTCCATGGGAGTCAGCTGAGTTTTGCCTGATGTTTCTTTTTGCTGTGACAGGGCAGCACTGAGTTTCAATGCAAAGCTCCACATTCACTGCATTCTCCCTCCCTCAAGTGCACAGATTCTCCATGCCACGCAGTTGCTGCTGGGGGATGGCACAGGGCTGGTGTCAGCAATTCAAGACTGTTTTTTTTTTCTATCCTCTTCAGTGTTATGGAATTAAAACAAGGTACTGTGATCATGTGTCTGATTTTTGGTTCTTGTGAAAGTGCTTTTTGTGTAGATGATTGTTAAATTTGGTGTCCCTGCAGGGAGGACAAACCACGGAGGCTTTTATTCAGCCGTCTTGCTCTGCCTACTTTTAAAAAATTTTAAGGAGTTAAAATGGAATAAATTAAGAGAAGGAGAAAGAGGAGCATTTCAAAGTGATATTAGTTTATACAAGAACTTGGGTTGTGAGTAGGTGTTGGACAATGCTATATACTAAGAAATGAAAAATATCCATGTGACTTTGACATGGAAGATGAGAAGATACATAATGTACGATTGCATTCAACAGATAGATACGGCTAAGGGACTACAAAATATGGATTAGAATTGTGGCCTTATAATTGAAAAGTATTACAGAAGATGAACATTTTTGCATGCCATTTATTTTTCCTATTTAAGATATACTGTACTGTAAGAAAAGCTTATTTAACAAAGACCAGAATGTATGGGGGTAGTTAGAAATACACTGGCTTAGTCAATTATGGTAGGGTTGGCTACTTTGGCATTAAATCAGAGACTGTGAAAGGTATAAGGTGCAATCTAACAAGTTAGCCTGCACATTTCTCTCTCTCTCTCTCTCTCTCTCTCTCTCTCTCTCTCTCTCTCTCTCACACACACACACACACACACACACACACACACACACACACACACATTTTAATAGAAGACATAATTCTTCCTGAATCAGACAGACAGGAATTTTATTATTCAGAGTAAAATGCAGTAGTCAGAGCAATACCTTAGTTTTGATTTCCTAAACCACCATATTCGTTGGGTAATGTGGTGAGGGCCAGATATTACCCTGAATATGCAGTGGTATTGCCACGAGAGAGGAACTCTGAAGTCAGCAGACCCAGTTTATATAAGGCAACTAGCACTTCTGCCCATCCTTCTCTCCAGAGAAAGAGAGAAATGGCTTATTAAGCAAATCTCCTCCAGGGAAGAGGAAACTGTCGGTATACTTATTACCCTGGAATGTAAGCAAATATTTCCAAGGAGAGGAAAGTAGGGCTTTATGGCTTATCATATTCTCAGGTGTCTATCTTTAGAGAGACACTATTTTTAACTTTTAAAGCTTTCTGTTATGCAATAATTCTTGTAGTACCCTTTGTCCCAGAAGATTTGCAAAATGGCTAAAATTATAAAGAATTATCTCCCAACAATATGTTCCAAAGATATTTATATAAGTGGAAGGTGACTTAAGTAACCTTGAACGATAATAAAATAGATCTCTGAGAAAGAAGAACAAAGTATAGATGAATTATGTCGTGTAAAAGTGTAAATCAGATCACGATATAGCTTCAGATAACAGTTGCCTGAGAAAGGAGGGGTTGTTTCTCTTATCTGTTGCTGCATAACAAACTACCCAAAACTTAGGGCTTAAATCAACCCACGATTTTGCTTGACATTTCATAGAAAGGCTTATCAACATGGTTTCTGACTGACCTACCAGGCATCTACTGACGTAGCTAAGGATGAAGTCTCTACTTCAAAGATGGCTCTGTCTTTCATATTTTGGATTCGTTAAGACTCTCTGGCCTCTCTGCATGGTGCCTCATTCTCCAGGTCTCTCCATGTCACTTTGTGTTTTTACGGTGTGGTCATCTCAATGTGGATTTCCAACATGAAGGATATTTCCCTCAAAATAAGCATTCCGTTGAGAGTTTCTCAATGGGAAGATGATACAGAATGTGTGGTCCTCTTTTATCTACTCCATTGTTTATAAAATAATAATTATGTGAAGAAGAGTGTATTAATTTTTCATTGCTGCCATAACAAATAATCACACATTTAACAGTATAACACAGAAACATTTATTATATTATGTTGTATGAGTCAAACTTTCAGGTAGGTTTTATCAGTAATATACTTATGGTCTTACAAGGCCAATATCAAGGTGTCAGTTGGACTGAGCTCTTATTTGGAAGATTTAAGAGAGAATTAATTTTCATTTTTATTCAGCTTTTTGAAATAATTTGCTTCCTTCTCATGTCTTCCATGTGTCCCTGGGCCAGCAAAGACATTCACAATCTCCACAACATTTCCTCATGCTAAATCTCTCTGACTTGTTCCTCTACCCTCGACTGGGAGAAAGCTCTGCTTTTCTTTGCTATCAGGGGTTTTATTATGATCCGGACCCCTCCCCTCATACAGGTAATCTAGGGAAATCTCCTTATTTTAAGATCAATTGATTAGTAACTGTACTGCTTTAAATAATATCTTTTCAATATTAATGTCCACCCAGAACTACAGAATGTAATCCTATTTGGAAATAAGTCCTGTTATGGACAGGATGTTTTTCTTCCTCCCAAAATGTATACATTGAAGCCCTAATGCCTAATGTAATGGTGTTTTGGGGCAGGGTCCTTGGGATGTAACTAGGTTGAGATGCAGCCATGAGGGTGAGGCCCTCCTTTTAAGAGGAGGAAGAGATCAGATTTCTGTCA
This sequence comes from Rhinopithecus roxellana, assembly GCF_007565055.1. Classification (NCBI taxonomy): domain Eukaryota; kingdom Metazoa; phylum Chordata; class Mammalia; order Primates; family Cercopithecidae; genus Rhinopithecus; species Rhinopithecus roxellana. The sequence goes on along the minus strand of NC_044569.1, from coordinate 76,218,164 downwards.
CTTGCCTTGTGAGGATACAACAAGGAAGCAGCTAGGAAATGACCCCAAACCAGTAACCAAATCTGGAGGCACCATGATCTTGGACTTCCAGCCTCCAGACTATGAGAAATAAATGTTTTTTTTGTTAAAGTCACCCAATCTATGGTATTTTGTTGTAGCAGCCATAGCAGAGAAAAACACAACCTTCGCAGAAATAACTAGTAAAGTTAAGATGAGGTTACACAGAATTAGGGTATGCCCTAAATTCAATATAACTGGTGTCTTTAGGAGAAGGGTAGAGGACACACAGACACAGACAGACATAGAATGGAGAAGGCCATGTGACAACCAAGGCAGAGATTAAAGAGTTGCAGTTGCAAGCCAGAGAAAACTAAGGATTGCCAGCAACCACCAGAACCTAGGGGGAAAAAAAAAGAAAAGTGGATTTTTTCCTAGAACCTTCAGAGGGCTTGTGATGACTTCAAACAGCTAGTCTCCAGGACTGGGAGAATACATTCTATTGTTTTAAGCCACAAAATTTATGGTAATTTGTTATGGCAACCAGGTTTGTGGTCATTTGTTATAGGAACCTAGGAAAATAACACAGTAACCTTAATCACATCTGAAAAGTCTTTTTTGGCATGTAACATAACATATTCATTAGCATGACACCAGTGTGCAAAGTTCACAGGGCCAAAATCCTCACTACTGAACTCTATTCCCTGACCCCCATGATCCCTATCTCTCTCAAATAAAAGATATATTTATCCTTTCCTGTATTAGTGTATTTTCACACTGCTGTGAGGAAATACCTGAGACTGGGTAATTTATAAAGGAAAGAGGTTTAATTGACTCAGAGTTTCACATGACTGGGAGGGCCTCAGGAAACTTACAATCATGGTGGAAGGCAAAGGGGAAACAGGGCACCTTCTTCACAAGGTAGCAGCAGAGAGAAGTGCATGCAGGGGAAATGCCAGATGCTTATAAAACCATCAGATCTCGTGAGAACTCCCCTCACCATTACGAGAACAGTATGGGGGAAACTGCTCCCATGATCCAATCACTACGCACCAGATCCCTCCCATGACATATGGAGATTATGGGAACTAAAAATTCAAGATGTGATTTGGGTGGGGACACAGCCAAACCATACTATTTCCCAAGGTCCCCAAAAGCCATATTATAGCATTAGCTCAAAGTTCAAAATCTTAGGTTGGTGAAAAAGTAATTACAGTTTACCATTTCTCACCATCTGTAGGCCTATGAAACTAGGGAAACAGGTTATCTGCTCACCAGACTCCCAACATATAATGGTGATATTCTGGTATAGATAACAGTGGTAGATATTCTGGTTCAAAAAGGGGGAAATGCAAGAAAAAAGAGGTCACTGATCCAAAACTATTTTGAAATGTAGCCATGCACACTTCACTAAGTATCCAGGCAACTAAATGTACCTCCTTGGCTTTCATTCCACCCACATGGCTCTAAGTTCAGTCCTCTGAGTTCTCAATTCAACCCTCTGAGTCACATTCCCTTTTTCATGAACATAGGCACATGTTTGCAGCTTACTGGTTATATCAGAGTGCTTCTTGTCAGTTGAAATTTGGTGACCCAGAAATCTTCACTTAATATTTGTCCTATACTTTAAAGTCTAAGCTAGCAATCTTTCTGCTGATATAAAAATATCAAGAAACTTGTGAGTTTTGCATAGACTCAACAAAGGATAACTCTATTAGAAAAAGACTCCTCCACAGACCTTTCTTAGATAATCCCTTCTTTATTCTTGACTTCTGATGAAAAGAGTGAAGGTCAATACCCTTAAAATACCTAGAGAGCCTCTGATTTCATTGAGAAGATCTGTAAGTCACTACTGTTAAAGTTTTCAAAGAGTGTTTTATGTAATGAGTACTCTGACCTATATTGATTTTTCTGCTGGTTAACAAAATATTGTATTGCCACACACTCAGATTTTTCTGTCACACTTTCTGAAGCAATCTCTTAACATTAGTCTCTTTTGCCATTTGGATAGACTGAAAATTTCTCAAATCATCAAGTTCTGCTTCCTTTTTGTTTAACAGTTTGCCCTCCATTAGTCTGTATGCTTTCTCATTTTACTACGAACATCATTTTCAAAATTTTGAAAATCTTCTGAGCTGATTATCTATATCCATTTCCTATAAATGCTGTTTTCAAAAGCACTATGGGGCACAATTTTTTCGAAGCATTCTGAAACCATATAACAAAGATTTCCTTTGTAACAATTTTCAATAATAAATTTCTTACTTCCATCAGAGCCCTCACAGGCAAGAACTTCACCATCAATTTTTCTTCTTGCATTCTGTTCAAGGCAATCTAACTTTTACTGATAGGTTTTTCCAAATTCTCCCTGCCTACTCCCACCTACCTCTTACAATGCTACTTCCATATTTTTCTGTATTTGTTACAGCAACACCTTATTATCCTGATGCTGTACTTCTCACAAGTAGGCTCATCTCCAGCAGAATGTACCATGCCACTGAGCGTTCCTCCATGGAAAGAATCACAAAGAATTTGTGGTATATTTACTCTACCACTGTGTTATAAAGGAAAATAATTTTGTGAGAGTGATTAGGCCTAAGAAAGCCAACTAATTTCAACTAATTTAAATAAAAATTTAACAGTTTTATTGAATCTAAATTAAGGTTGACATTTTAAAATACTCATTTACCAAAGTACATGGAATGGTACTCTTATTTGTAATTTGTTGTGAAATCATTCATTACCAATTGCAGTTAATATGAATTAAAACGTTTTTTAAAAGAAAGGCTATGACTTAAGGTGGGTGTAACTAATTCAGATTACATTCTCCTCAGTTATTTAAAATTAGTGAATGTCAAATTATACTCATATAGGTTTCCTCTTATTTTCCTTGTTGAAATTTAGTATATAATCCCAAAATAATGTCTAAAAATCTTGTGATTTATTTAAACTTTACATTTTAAATAAGAAAACTAGAAAACAGAAATAATTTCTTAAAGGTCTCACAAAGTTGCACAAAGAAAGTAGATTAATTATAATCCAAGGAAAGCATGAAAAGGTATGATATCACTTAACCTCTTCTTTCAGTAAGAAGAAACTAAAGATTAATTTTTGGTTCAAATGAAAGTTCAATGCCATTTAATTTTCTAGTAAAAATATGAGTCCGGAAAATGAGGTCTGAAATCAAACATTTATGAAAGCTCAGTAGTAACCTAATTCAAAACTCAAAAGATAAAATCCTTGATATTCTCCACTGATGATTCTTGAGAAATTTACTTTTATTTTTGAGGATTTAAAAAATTTGAAGTAGTGTTTCTCAAAGTGGTGTCTGCTAAAAATCAGGTGTATCTTATATTCGTAGATTTCTGATTTTCGAGTTTAAAAACAGAATTAAGTGGATAAATACATTTGAGAAACATTAAAGTATAGTTATATAGACTTTCTCTTTCTTGTTAAATTATAATTTAGTATAATTATAATGATGACAAGATGATAGAGAGTGACTTTCAATAATTTTTTAAATAATCTTTTTAAAAAGTTGAAAATGGAAATAAAAGAGGAGAGAAAAGCAGTAATGTTTTGGAGATCTCATGAAGATGCCCAAGGAAAGGATAAATGTTCCAACGGAAATAAAGAAATAAGTAAAATGTGTATATTATCAATGTACCATATATATTCCACATAAATGCACATATTAATTTGTATAGCAAATCATTCTATATTATATACTATGTTTATATTAATACTAATTCTACTAAAGTATAATATAAATTTATACATAAATATAAAATTATATATTAGTTATATGATTTATTATATTATATTATATCATATTAATATAGATATACATAAGTTTTATTAATGTGTGATTTATTTATATCTTATAAATATGTAAATATAGCATTCTATATAAAAACTGTACATTGAATTACACTATGGTGTAATTGGTATAGGTATATTTATAAGGTTCTTTGTCTTGGTATACATGTTCCTGTGTTAACATAAATGTATCTTAATTATACTTTTTAATACTAGTTTAAATGACTTTGGCATGTAAGTGAAACTTACTCTGTTTATTAGCATTGGTATATTGCAAACCCTGCACAGCTATTCTAAACTACTTAAAGTTTCATCTTCCTGTATTCCATTACTACAATCCTAGATAGACTCTAAGACATTTCAACCTGTGTTAGAAATTGTGGACTGAAATATAAAGTATATGTTTTTCTTAATATCATTGTCACTTGTTCAACAAATATTAATAATCTACTTTGAACCAAGAATATGCTACTTACTAAGATTAAGTGAATAAAAAATAAATACATAATTCTTACTCTCTTGGAAAGAAATTTTAATAAAGGATTCAGGTGATAAATAACTATGTATACAAGTAAATATGAAATTACAATTGTGGTGAGTATTAACAGGGTGCTATTTTAGCATATAAGAGAGAACCAGATCAAGACAAATATCAATTGAAAACTAAGAAAGGGTTATGTTAGGTAAACTGTAAATATTTTAGGATGAAATAATTAACAAAGAAAAAGAATATTGTAATATGAGAAAATAGTTTCTGGGGAAGACTCAACACAGAAGGTAACGTATTCATTACTGAAATGAAACAAGGACAATTTGATCTAAAAAAAGAAAACAAAACATAAAATAATGTAATATGAGTGTCAAAAAATTTAGCAATATCTAAATACTTTAGGCTCTTCATGTCCAAACTACAAGTTTTGAATTTAGATGACGAGAAACTATTGAAGTTTTTTTTTTTTTTTTTTCCTGAGACGGAGTCTCCCTCTGTCGCCCAGGCTGGGGTGCAGTGGCGCGATCTCAGCTCACTGCAAGCTCCACCTCCTGGGTTCACGCCATTCTCCTGCTTCAGCCTCCGGAGTAGCTGGGACTACACACTCCCGCCACCAAGCCCAGCGAATTTTTTGTATTTTTTAGTAGAGACGAGGTTTTCACCACGTTAGCCAGGATGGTCTCAATCTCCTGACCTCGTGATCCAGCCTGCCTCAGCCTCCCAAAGTGCTGGGATTACAGGCGTGAGCCACCACGCCCGGTCAACTATTGAAGAATCTTTAGACAAGATATGATGGAAGCTTGATAGGGACAGATAGTGGAGATGAATGAAGAAGATTTAAGGTTTATTTAGAAATCAAGTACTTAAAACATAATAACTTTTCAAATATAGAGGTTTGGGTAGTGAGAGGAGTTAAGAATAACAGATTTCTGGCTTATGCAGTTGAATGAATGATTACACCATGCACTGTAACATCAAACCTTATAATTTGTGGGATTTATTTGTATTTTTTTCTTTGTGTTTATAAGTCCCACAAGTTACAATTCGCACAATTACAATTACAAAGCATAGATAGACAGATGGGTAGACAGACATTTGGCTTGTTTGAAGAAGGGTGATGCATTCATGTTTTAACACTGTTCAAAATACTTGTGAAGTATCCACATAAAAATATCAATTAGGCACTTGGTTAGAATGTCTGGAATTCCACTTATATTGTGAACTGTTTTCTGGTTTATAGTCTTGGGACAATGTCTCCTAAGCGGCATTTAAAATTGTGAATCATGGTGACATCACATGGGGAGAGAGTACTAGATATGGAAGTGGATAGGACCAAAGAATGGAACATGAGAAAATGCTGCATTTAACAAAAGTTATATCTGTGTGTGTGTATTATAAATACTCCAAGTAATAAAATATGCTTTTCATTTTTTATATGGTATTTTAATACCAGATTTATAAATCTAACTTTACTATTTTTTTCTATTTTTTAATCATCCTCTCTTTCTTGAATGCTTTATTTCTTTTTCATATGTGCTGTTATTATGGAATATTAAAGAATAATGTAACTTTGATGGTATTATTCTCTAAGTAAATATTGTAAGACAGCAGCAGATACGAATTTGGAAATAATGATGGAAAACAACCCTGAACAAAAATAGGAGAGGGAATTAAAAGAATAAACACAGAAACGAGGTAGCTTTCATCAGTTGTAGAGTTAATTTCCAGTAATCCCATGACATTGGAGCAATCATAACATTTTATGTATTTATGCTGGAAAGTAGAATAAACAGGCAGCAAATTACAGCTAGCCAGTAGCTTCATGAAAGGCAGAAAAATAAGAGTTCATAGCCCTTTGTAGAGAAATATAGCTTATTCCAGGGTCTGAAAGGTAAATTAAGATAATTGAACAGAAGTAGACTTCAAAATGTATTAACAGTGGGTTTTCCAAGAATCAAGCTTTGCATAAAGTATCTAGAAAGTTTAAGAGGCAGACCACAAGGGGAATTCACCTCACAGTATTGCATTATCACACAAGACAAAATAATAACTATATAATTGTGTATCAAATATATGTGTACACATTCATATGTATACACATATGCATACATTATATATATATGTGTATATATATGTAAATAGGTAGATATGTATGTATCTAGTGTGCTGTTAATTTTGTAAAATAAGATAGCCTAGAATTTCTCATATTCCACATTGGTTATGTACTATATGATAAAATATATGATACATTAATATTTTCTTTTCAATCTACTTCTCAGTATTAGTTTATGGCAAAAGTACTGGGAAATTACCAGGAGCAAGCATAGGAGATTAAGCCTAAACTATGAGGGAATGATTTATGAATGAATTACCTGGGGAAAATGTATTGCCTATTACAGTATTATGGTGCTATAGCAAGTTGTTTATTAGAAAGGAATAATTACAATACACATGCTTTACAGTGTTAAAAGTCATTACAAATATTAACAGGGACTTCTAATTTCGCTTCCCACATGTAAACAGCTTGGAAGTGGGAAGTGGTCACTTCTATCCTTACAATAAGAAAAAAATTGAAAAATCAGAAATATCTGCAACTTTTCTTAGACCTATCAGGAAACTAAAACAGCAGGGAAGGCCACCACTCAAAATTAGAAGGGACAGGTGTTCAGAGAGATAACACTAAGACATGCTTATATGGAGCAAAAGCCGCTGAAGCCATGAACTGGTATAAATGCTTAAATGGCATTTTGATTAGTTGGCAGAGGCTGAATATGAGCTAGCATAAAGTCAAAAAATCCTGGGAGTCCAGGCTTAAGGAGGCCCCCACACTTCTGTGAGATTTACCTCCTGGATCCCCACCAGGTACTCACATAACAAATGTCCATGCTCCAAGAGAAAGGATTTTGTCAGAGTCTTATCCCAGCTAGTGGAATGTAATTTTTTCTCACGTTGGGCCCCTCCAGCTTTTATGCCTCACCTGGGAAGAAAAAGTGTAGTCAACAGAGGTCAAGACTTCAAGCATATATATTGGGAATGACATACCCAAGGAAGCAAGTGAGAGGCTGTACTACAGGAGAAACACTTCTAAAGGTTACAGGTTCTAATGAAAAAAAGTTGACATGAAGGAACAGATGGGTAGCATAAGCAGAGATATTGAAACTCTAAGAAAGAAACAAAATGAAATACCATAAATGAAAAACACCAAAACAAAAATGAGGCATATCTTTGATGAACCCATCAGTAGAATGGACACAGTCAACAAAGCCCACCACCCGCCACCCACCAAAAAAAGAAAAGGAAAGCTGTGAACTTGAAGATGCAGCAACGACAACTTCCAAACCTGAAATACAGTGAGGAAAAAGGAATGCCCAGAATATTCAACAACTAGAGGGCAATTAAAAAGGTATAAGTTATGCAAAATTGGAATGCCTGATAGAGATGAAAAAGAAGATAAATTGTGTATATATATATATTTAATTATATATGAGAAATTGTATATATGTTTAATTATATATATAAGAAAAATTATATATAATTACATATAAGAGAAATTATATATCTATTTAATTATATATAGAAGAGAAATTATATATAAATATATATATTTTGAAGTAACAGTTGCAGATAATTATATATAGAAGAGAAATTATATATATATATAATATATATATATATATTTGAAGTAACAGTTGCAGATAATTTTCCAAATATAATGGCAGACACCAAACCACAGATTAGGGAAATTTAAACACTACTAAAGCAGGATAAATAACAAAATACTAGCCCTATCTTGGCAAAATATGCACCTACATATATGATATTAAACTGCAGAAAATCAAAGACAAAGAGAAAATCTTGAAAGAAACTGGGGATGGGTAGGGCAAGAGGGAAAAGATGACAGCAACTTTACCTACTGAGAAACAGGGATAAGAATAGACTACTTCACTGAGCATGCAAGCAAGGAGAATGGAGCCAATTATTTAGTGTTCAAAGAACAAAAATAGCATCTTAGAATTCTCTATCCAGAAAAAGTACACTATTTTATTTTATTTTATTTTATTTAAGATGGAGTCTTGCTCTGCTGCCCAGGTTGGAGTGTACAATATTGACTCACTAAAACCTCCACCTCTCAGGCTCAAGCGATTCTCCCACCTCAGTTTCCCGAGCATCTGGGACCACAGGTGCCTGCCACCATGCCTGACTAAGTTTTGTATTTTTAGTAGAGATGGAGTTTCACCATGTTGGCCAGGCTGGTCTTGAACTCTTGACCTCAAGTGATCCATCTGCCTCGGCCTCTCAAAGTGCTGAAATTACAGGTGGGAGACACCATGCACAGTATCAGAAAAAATTGCACTTCAAAAGTGAAGAAGAAATAAAGACTTTCTCAGACTAACAAAGAGTGAGCACACTCATGGCCCACAAACCTGCCCTGCATGAAATGTTAAAAGAAGGCAGAAGGGAAAAGATGAAGCCCAGAAACACGGATCTACAATAAAGTAACAGTGTCATAGAAGGAGCCAATAAAGGCAAGATTCAATCATCTATCTGTCTTACTCATTACTGATCTAAAAGAAAACTGTTTAGAGCAAAGTAGTAGCACTGTATTGGACCATTATATCATGCAGATAAGTAAAAGGATATGACAGCAATATAGCAAAAGGGAAAGTTAGGAATACTCTTTGGTCAGAAACCTGCACTAAACATGAACCAGTACAGTGTTAATTGGAAATGGACTAAGATTAGTAAAAGTGAATATTTTAAACAACAGGACAATCATTTAAAAAGGAATAAAAGGTGATATGCTACAAGAGGAAATTAAATTGAGTAATATAAATTGCTCAATCAAAAGACAGGCAAAGAGAGAAAAAAGAAATTAAAAAATGGAACAATTATAAGAAAGTTACAAAAATGATAGATATGAATACAAATATGACATTACTCACTTTAAATGTAAATTATCTTAACAAACTAATTAAAAGTCAGAGATTTTGAGAGTTGCAGAAACAAAAAAAGACCAAACTATGCATTTGTTAGAAACCAACTTTAAATGTAAAGACTCAGTTTAAAATAAAGTATTGGAGAGACCATCCTGGCTAACATGGTGAAACCCTGTCTCTACTACAAATACAAAAAATTAGCCGGGCATGGTGGCTGGTGCCTGTAGCTCCACCTACTTGGGAGGCTGAGGCAGGAGAATGTCATGATCCCAGGAGGCGGAGTTTGCAGTGAGCCGAGATCATCGTACCACTGCACTCCAGCCTGGGCGACAGACTGAGACTCTGTCTCAAAATAAATTAAATAAATAAATAAATAAATAAAGTAATGGAGAAAGATACATCATGATAATACTAATTTTTTTAAAAAAGCCAAAGTCACTAAATTAACTCAGACACAAAAGTCTTTAGAAAAGGTAGATTATAAAAGAAAAAGAGGGGCATGACATAGTTAAAGAAGTCAATTCTCCAAGACAACAAAACAATCCTAAATGTGTGCATCTAAAAGGAACGCATCAAACTGCATGTGGCTTAAAAAATAAAAGAGAAAAAAGAAGCATACAAATACTAATGCATTATTTCATTGAAAACTTCAACTTCCTTCTATTGGTAATCAACAGGTCATGAACGCAGAAATCAGTAAGAATATAAAGACATAAATAAAATTATTAATTCACTTAATCAAATTGAAAAATATTTCATCCAACAACAGAAGAATGCACATTTTTCTGCAGCTCACATGAAGCACCACTAAGCCATGAAGCACTAATCAACAATTAAAAAAAAGATATCATACAGTCTATGTACTTAGACCACAACTGAATTAAATTAGAACTCAATACCAGGAATATAAACTAAAACACCATCAAATATTTGCAAATTAAACAACACATTTGTAAATAACACATATATTAAAGAATAAATATGTCAAGAGTTTTCAATTACATATTAAACTAAATGAAAATGGAAATACAACTTATCACAATTTGTGGGATGCAGCCAAATAAATGCTTAAAGAGAATATTACAGCAATAAACATATGTATTAGAAAAGAAGAATTCCTGAAAGTTAATAACTTAAACTAGTTCTTAGGAAACTAGAGAAAGATGAGCAAATTAAGCTTCAAGAATGGAAAGGATAAAAATAGAAGAGAAACACAGGAAAACAAAAGAAAATAAGTGAAGAATAAATGAATCAAAATTGATCCTTGAAAAGAGAAACAAAATTGATATATTACTAGCCAGGTTAACCAAAAATGTGTGTGAGAGAGACAGAGACAGAGAAAGCGAATGCAGATGACTGATCAGTATTACAAATGCAAGGAAGAAGAATCTATTGACCATTACTATTGATAACATGGCCATTAAAAGTATAAAAAAATGGTAAAAACAATTTTATGCCCACAAATTTGAAAACTTAGAAAAACATCCCAAATTTTCACCTAGCAAAGCTCACACAAGGAGAAACTGATTACCTGACTAGCCTATTTCTATTGAAGAAATTACATTAAGAATCCTCCATAGGAAAACAAAAACAAAAACAAAAACCTGCTAGGTCCAGAGGTATTCACTGACAAATTCTACAAAACATTTAAAGAACAATACCAATTCTCCAGAATCTCTTCCAGAAAAGAAAAGCAGAGGTAACATTTTTATCTCAGTCTATAAGGTCAGTATTACCCCAATACTTAAACAGATAAAAGCATTGAAAAAATAGAAAACTACAAAATGACATCTCTCATGAACATAGACGCAGGAATCCTAAAAAAGTAGTAAATTAATCCAGAAATGCATGAAAATAATTAAACATTAAAATCGGTTAGGAGTTATTTCAACAACGCAAAGCTAGTTTAAAATTTAAAACTCAATCTGTATAACCTTCCATATCAGAAAACTAATAGTAAAAAATCGTATTATGATACCAGTGAATGCAGAAAATACACTAAATATAATCCAAAAATCCAAGACCCACAAATGATAAAAACTCTCTGAAAACTAGGAGCTTCCTCAACATGATTTAAAAATAAACCTACAAAAAAAAAACCTTATTCTAAAATCATAATTGTGGAATGAGATTGGGCAATTTCCTTCTATGATCAGCAACCAGGCAAGGTCATGTCTCTTATCATTACTACCCAATATTATAAACCCTAGATAGTGCAATAATGCCATAGAGAAATAAAATTTGTAATTATTACAGTGAAAGAAACAAAACTACCTTTATCCAGGGGCAATATGATTATGGAAAACTCCAGAGAATATAGCCAAACAAAGAAACAAAACTTCCTATAATTAATAAAGAAGTATTCCAGTCACAGGATACAAGATCAATATGGAAAATTCAATTGCTTTCCTATATGTCAGAAATGAGCAATTGACATTTTATGTTTTTAGAAAACTACCACTTAACAATAGTACCAAAAGCAATGAAATAGTATAAATCTAATTAAATATGTACAAACATGTATATGGAAAACTATAAAAGGTAGAAGAAATGTAAAAAGCTAAAAATTAGTGGAGAATATTGCATGTTCATGAATGTAAAGACTCATTACTGTTAATATGTGAACTTTTCCCATCTTCATCTATAGATTGAAGGCAATCACATTTAAAATACTATCAAGAAGCTGAGTGCAGTGGCTCTCACCTAAGGTTACAATGAGCTATGATCATACCACTGCACTCCAGTCTGGGTGACAGAAGAGGACATAGTCTCTAAAAAAGAAAAAAAAAAATCAAAATATTTTGAAGATATTTCCTCAGGCCTGGAAAACTTTCTTACCAAAAGATAGTCTTCACGATTTGTGTTGGGCTTAATGCATTGTGTGGAAATAACTTTTATGGTCCTAACCCATGTTTGTTTTTTTCTGCTTAAGCATGTGTGTCGTATGGCACCCGGTCAAATCCACTGATATATTTATAACCTGCATGAGGGGATGGGGTCTTTCTGCTGCATCACAAGAGGTGTGTGTACAGATCAATTATTGTGCATCAGCTTCCAGGAAGAACCTGATGGCCAGGGGAGACCAAGGACCACTACTAAAGCTGATCTTGCTCTGTTTCTTCTCTGTGTGAGTAAAGCTTGTTCCATCCAGAGATTATCTGTGTTATGTTTTTCTTGCCAATTCCAATTTTAAGATGATAAATAAATCTCCAGAAAACCACCCTCATGCAATGGAGACATATGATTTACTTGACAGAGAATTAAGAATTACTATTATAAAAGTACTCAACAATGTCAGAAGCACAATGCACAAAATAAGTGAAAATTTCAGCAAAGAGAAAATATGAAATTGTACCAAACAGAAAATAGGATTCTTAAAAATACAATAATTAAACAGAAAAATTCACTAGAAGGGTTCAACAGAAGATTATATAAAGTGGAAAAAGAATTAGTAAACCTTAAGGCAGGTAAGTGGAAATTATTCAGCAGAGGAGCTAAAAGAAAAATAACGAAAAACAGTAAAGGAAGATTAAGAGGCTTATGTGACACTATCAGATGGATTAGCATATGCATTATGGGTATCCCAGAAGAATAAGAGAAAGAAAAACAGGAAAAACTTATTCAAAGAAATATTGGCTGAACAATTTCTAATCTTGGAAAGGAAAAGGACATCTAATCCGTGAATCCCAAGAATACACAAATACAACGATCACAATGAAATCCACACTGAGACACATTATAATCAAATTCTCAAAGTCAAAGACAGAATGTTTTTAAAGGATAAAGAGTAAAGTGACTTGCCATGCAAATAGTCACACCATATAAGTCTATCTATTTTAGTAAATTTCTCAGCAGAAAAATTTCAGATCAGAAGGAAGGTGAATGGATCAGGCATGGTGGCTCAAGCCTGTAATCCCAGCACTTCAGGCAGCCAAGGTAGGCAGATTGCTTGAGCTCAGGAGTTTGAGATGACCCTAGGCAACATGAAGAAACCCTGTTTCAACAAAAAATACAATCATTAACCGAGTGTGGTGGCACAAGCCTGTAGTCCTAGCTACTCAGGAGGCTGAGGTGGGAGGACTGTTAACCCAGAAGGCTGAGGCTGCAGTAAGCCAAGATCATGCCACTGCACTCCAGCCTGGACTACAGAATGAGACCCTTATCTCAAAGAGAAAAGAGAAGAAGAAGAAAATGGAATGATAAATAATATAGTCAAAGTGCTGAAAGGAAAACAAAAACTGACAACCAAGAATGCTACACCTGACAAGGCTACCCTTCAGAAATGAAGAATAGTTAAGGACTTTCCCAGACAAATACAAAGGATAGTTTATCATCACTAGATCTGCCTTGCAAGACATGTTAAGGAAGTTCTTCAAGTTGAAATAAAAATATCCTGAACAGCAATATGAAAGCACATGAAAATATAAAAATCACTGGTGAAGGCAAAATATAGACAAGTACAGAATACTGTAATCCTGTAAATGATGGATAAATTGTTTAATTATAGTGTAAAAATTTTTTAAAGTATTAAAAGTAACTAAAACAGTAAAATTATAATGTAACAACATACAAATATGTAAGTTATGACATCAATAAAAGTGTGTGTGGAGAGGGAGAAGTAAAAGGATAGTTTTAGTATGCTGTTGAAATTAAGCTGGTGCAATTCAAGTTAAGTTGTTATCAACTTAAAATAGACTCTTACAACTACAAATTGTTTTATGTAAGTCCCTTGGTAACTAGAATGAAAATGACTACAGAAGATACAATATGAGAAAAAGGAAGTAATCAAATCACATCAATACAAACAAAAAAATCAATGAAAGCAAAGGAAGACAGCAAAAGAGAAAAACAGACACAAAAGACACTTAAAAGGATCATAAGATACTACCATGGACAATTATAAGCCAAAAAATTCAATGACCTAGAAGCAAGGGGCAAATTCCTAGAAATATATGTAGAAGAAGAAAAGGAGTGATTCCTTTCTTCTCCATCATAAGGATCAGAGTTGACTATAACAAAAGACAGGTTAATAAGAGAAAAGCATAACAAATTTATTTGATCATAGTTTTATGTGACACAAGAGCCTTCAGAAGGAACACACAAAAATACAGGGGAAAGTATCTGATTTTATGGTTGGGTTCAATGAAGCAGGGACAGACATGTAGAATGTGACTATATAAAAAAAGCTATGATCTAACAGTAATACAATTCACCCTTCCACAAAACACTTGTTTGGATTGCATGGGTCCACTTTTATGCAGATTTTGTCAATAAAACTTACACAGAGTGAATCTGCCTGTTATGCCTCTCATTTCACCTCCTTCACTTCTGCCTCTGCCATCCTGAGTGGCAAGATCAGCCCCTCCCTTTTCTCCATCTTCTCAACCTACCCAATATGAAAATGATGAAACTGAATATCTTTATGATGATCCACTTCCACTTAATTTACAGTAAGTATACTTTGTCTTCCTTATGGTTTACTTAATAACATTTTCCTTTTTCTAGTTTACTGTATGGTAAGAATACAGTACATAATACATATACAAAGTATGTGTTAATAAACTGTTTATGTTATTGGTAAAGCTTCTTGTCAACAGTAGGCTAATAGTTAAATTTGGGGGCACTCAATATCTATATGCAGATATTTGCATGGTGAGTCCACAGCTCTGACCCACACATTGTTCAATGCTACACTGCAGATGGAGCAGGCAAAAAGAGTAAAGCTTGTCTGTTCAGACTCTTCTTAGCGTCTCTGTTGTAGCATTTCTTTGTTATGGATACGGGACAGAACACTTCTGGAATAAGGACCTTAATTTCTTTATAGTCAGCTGTTACAAGGAAAAGAGGAAGAAGGTTTGAGTAATATTTTTAGGCTAATGGTTTGCTTTGGGGAAAAGGGGTTATGGTTTCTACATCCTGTCTTGGAGAAGAGGAATTCCAGTTTCTATGGCTCGCCTCAGGGAAGAATGAGGATTAGGAGGCTAGAGAGCAGGATAAGGTCAGACAGAGACTTTACTTTTAAGGATGCTTCTTAGGCTTTCACTTTGGGGTATTGCTTTTAATTCCCAACACATTCAACCTACCAAGACTGAATCATTAAGAAACAGAAAATTAGAACAAACCTATAACTCTTAAGAACATTGTAACAGTAATGAAAATCCTCCCAAGAAAGGAAAACTCAGGACCAGATGAATCCGTTGGTAAATTCTTGTAAACATTTAAAGAAGGAACAATATCAGTATTTCTCAATCACCTCCAAAAGGTTAAAGAGAAGTGAACACTCCCAAACTCCTTTTATGAGGCCAGAATTACCCCGATATCAAAGCCAGATAAAAACACTACAAGGAAAGGAAACTACTGGCCAATACCTTTGATAAATATAGTTGCAAAATTTCTCAACAAAATACCGGCAAACCAAGTTCAGCAAAACAACAAAAGGATTATAAACTGTGACCAAGTAGAATTTATCCTTGAGATACAAAGATGGTGTCTTATTTAGTTTGGACTGCTATAATAGAATATTGTAGGCTGGGTTACTTCAAATATGCAGTTCATAACATGGTTCAACATGAAAATCAACTAAAATCAATTATACCACATTAACAGTATGAAAGATGAAAACCACATGATAATCTCAATAGGTGCAGAAAAAGCATTTGACAAAGTTCAACAACTTTTATTGTTTAAAAACTCTTAACAAATTAGAAATAGAAATAAATTTTCTTAACATAATGAAAGCCATATATGAAAATCCCTCACAGCTAATATCATGTACAAGGGTGAAAGACTTTCCTCTAAGTTTTTCCTCGAAGATTAGGAACAAGGCAAGTATGTCCACTATTGCTACTTCTATCTACTAGCCACAGCAGTTATGCAAGATAAAGACATAAAGGGCATCCAAATAAAAAAGAAGTAATATTGTCTCTGTTTGCAGGTGACATGATTTTATATGTAGAAATTCTAAAGATTCTACCAAAATAGTATCAGAACTAATAAATTAATACAGCAAAGTTGCAGGACACAAAATTAACATTAAAAAATCAGGTGTGGCCGGGTGCGGTGGCTCAAGCCTGTAATCCCAGGACTTTGGGAGGCTGAGACGGGCGGATCACAAGATCAGGAGATCGAGACCATCCTGGCTAACCCGGTGAAATCCCGTCTCTACTAAAAAATACAAAAAAACTAGCCGGGCGAGGTGGCGGGCGCCTGTAGTTCCAGCTACTCGGGAGGCTGAGGCAGGAGAATGGCGTGAACCCGGGAGGCGGAGCTTGCAGTGAGCTGAGATCCGGCCACTGCACTCCAGCCTGGGCGACAGAGCGAGACTCCATCTCAAAAAAAAAAAAAAAAAAAAAAAAAATCAGGTGTGTTTCTGTATACTAGCAACAAACTATTCAAAAATATAGTTAAGAAAACAATATCATTTACAGTAACCTCAAAAACAATAAATTACTCAAGAATAAACTTAACTAGGAAAGTGAAAAACTTTCATACTGAAAACTGTAAAACATTGATGAACTTAAAAAGATGTAAACAAATGGAAAGAAAAGTTCATGGATTAGAATACTTAATATTGTGTAAACGTCCATACTACCCAAAGCAACTTACAGATTCAATGCAATCTTAATCAAAATCCCAATAAAATTAATCCATAAATTTATATGGAACCACAAAGAACCTTTAATAGAATAGCTAAAACAATCTTGAGAAAGAACAACAAATATGGAGGCATCACACTGTGTTTTCAAAATGTAGTGCAAAGGTGAAGTAATAAAAATATACGTCCAAGCATAAAGACAGACAGATAGACTGATGGAACAGAGTGCACCCAGAGTACTCATCCATATATACTCAACTAATACATAAGGGTGCCAAAAATACATAATGAAGGAACGGTAGATTTTTGCATAAATGGTGTTCGGACAAGTGGATATCCACATTGGAATGCATGAAGTCCAACCCTTATTTTACACCATAAACAAACGTTAACTGAAAATGAAGAAATGTCTGAAACCTGTGGCCTAAAAACTGTGTAACTTCTATAAGTAAACAGGGGAGTCAAGGACAGTGGCTCATGCCTGTGATCCCAGTACACTGGGAGGCAGAGATGGGAGGATTACTTGAGCCCAAGAGTTTGAGGAAAGCCTGGGAAACATAGGGAAACCCTGTCTCTATTGAAAGAAAGAAAAAATCGCTGGGAGTGATGGTATATGCCTGTGGTCCTAACTATTCGGGAGATTGAGGTGGAAGGATCGCTTGAGCCCAGAGAGGTCATGGCTGTGGTGAACTATGATCACACGACTGTATTCCAAGCTGGGTGACAGAGCAAGGTTCTCTTTCAAAAAGTAAGAAAAGAAAACAGGGGAAAATCTTCATGACATTGATCTTGGCAATGATTTCCTGTATATGACCCTAAAAGCACTGACAACAAAACCAAAAATAGACAGGGACAGATGGAACTACATTAAACTAAAAAAATTCTACACAGCAAAAGAAAAAAAAATCAGCAGAATAAAAAGGCAACCTTTGGAATGGAAGAAAATATTTGCAAACCATATGTCTGGTAAGTTTTAATATTACAAAATGTGTAAGGAACTCTTTCAACTCAAAAGCAAAAGAAATAAAGATAAAAATGGGCAAATAACTGGAATAGACATTTATCCAAAGAACACATACAAATGGCCAACAGGAATATGAAAAAATGCTCAACATCACTCATCATCATGGGAATATAAATCAAAATTACAATGATATATTACCTCATACCTCTTAGGATGGCCATTGAAAACAAAGCGAGACAAACTATAACAAATATTGGTAGAGAAATTGAAAACTCTGTACACTGTTGATGGGAATTTAAAATGGTATAGCTGCTATGGAAAGTGATGTGGAATTTTCTCAATAAATTACAAATAGAAATACCATATGATCCAGCAATTCTCTTTCTGGGTATTAATGTGAAAGGATTGAAAACAGGATTTCAAAAAGATATTTACATTTCCATGTTCAGTGCAGTGAACTAGTCACTTGACTATTCATGATAGCCAAGATATGGCAACAACTTTAACATCCCTGGATTCATCAACAGATAAAAAATGAAATATAATTTAAGAAAGAAGGAAATAAATCCTGCTGCATGTGACAATATAGAAGATATTATGCTAACAGAAATATGCTAGTCACAGGACAAATGCTGCTGAATTCCTTTTATATAAAACACATATTCAAACACAAAGAAGCAAAAAATAGAATGGTGGTCACCAGGGGCTGGGGGAGTTGGAAACAGGGATTTGCTATTCAATGAGTAAAAAGCTTCAGTTATGCAAGATGATTAAATTCTAGAGGACTACCATATAACATTGTGCCTAAAGTCATCAATATCATATTGCACACAAAAATGTGTTAAGGGGTTAGATATCATATTAAGTGTTCTTACCACAGCAACAACCATAAAACCAACCAGGATTATATGCAATAAAAAGATGATTGGGGAAAAAATAAGAGTTAACAAAGTTTGTTAAGATGTTAATAATAGGAAACATTTGAAAAAAGATATTTTCTGTGTAAACTAAAGTGGAAAAGGCAGTAGGCATGTTGGTAACAAACTCACTTCTCTACCTATGAATCATTTAGGACCAGAATGAGGATCAAGTTTGTAGTAATGGAAAAGAATACACATGGGAAATTATTGATGTTAAGATTTTCAGAAGTAATATATAATTAGAAATTGAAGATAACTCCAAAGTTCTCAGCCTAGAGTGGTAGGAGAAAGGTGGATGCAACCTTCATGTTTAAAAACTGTAATCCTCTAGTAATCCTCATATACGAATAAAGAGAGATGCAATTTAATTTCAGATTATTTTAGCATCAGTGATTACTGGATAGTTTCCAGATTACATAGTTTAATTGTTTCATTTTCTAGTAATGAAAATTCAAACAGTTTGACAAATAAAAAATGGCTCTTGATTTTCTACTTATTGATCTTATTTAATTGGTAACAATATATACATGCTTTAAGTCTAAAAAATGTGAAAAGTATGTAGAAGTCCTACAATCAAAAAATAGTAATTTACACAGTGAAAACAATGCTTATTTTCTCACTGTCAAAAATAGACCATTTTGAAATTAGATCTATGTCAAAAATAGTAACACATACACTAAAGCAGTTAGGCGAAGGCAATTCCACCAAGTTTTATAAGTGTTTTTGACATTTAGGACTGTGACAGATTCTCAGTGTAACACCTATCATAGGTGTTCAGGGAGTAAACAGTGTGAGGATTTAATTAATGTTCTTTTGTGTGCAGGCAAATATTTATCATTAGAAGATATTTTAGTTTATTTTACTCATGTATGAAAGCTCTAACTTGTTGGTACTTTTGTAATGTACACACTTGAGAATACTCAGTACTAACCATGAGCATATAGTGAAGCACAGCTTAACTCCATTTACATTCCAATAAATGCCAGAGGCCAACATTACGGCCAATGTCCTTTTGGGAGAATCTTTTCACGTTTAAAACTCACTTACTCACTTTTCCCTATTGTTGCTAAGGCTTATGAAAATTTCCAATGTCCTTGAGGAGGAAAAAAAAAAGATAGATTGAAAAAATCTATAGGCATGTGGCTATTCTACAGTGGATTAGGAAGGGAGAATAATCTTACTTCTCAATTGCAAGAGGTATATTGGGGGGAAAAAGAGAGATAGAAATTCTTGAGATTAAAACAAGAAAATGATGACCAGGACTTGGAAATGACTTTGGGGATTTAAATCAGTAAAGCTCTGTATCCGCACATTGTCAGTTTTTTCTTTTTGTTTGTTTGAGATGGAGTCTTGCTCTGTCAACCAGGCTGGAGTGCAGTGGCATGATCTCAGCTCACTGCAACCTCCACCTCCCAGGTTCAATCGATTCTCCCGCCTCAGACTCCTGAGTAGCTGGGACTACAGGTGCGAGCCACCACGCCTGGCTAATTTTTGTATTTTCAGTAGAGACAGGGTTTCACCAAGTTGGTCAGGCTGGTCTTGAACTCCTGACTTCATGATCTGCCCTCCTTGGCCTCCCAAAGTGTTGAGATTACAGGAGTGAGCCACCATGCCTGGCCCTCATTGTCAGTCTTTAACTTCTTTATTCTCCTGTCTCAAACAGGAACTCCTGCCAACTTTGGAGTAGCTAAGTTCCAATACCAGTGACCAGTAATACAGAGAAAAAAAAAAAAGGAAAAACGTATTTTCCACATCACAATGTTGAACATATTACTGTAATTTTGAGAAATTTTATAGTTAACCTCTCTACGAATTAATATTATTTAGTGGTTAAGAATATGGAGTCAGATATACTGAATCCTCACAAGGGCACTTCAGCAATTTCTAATTCTGTAATAGTGAACAAATAGTTCAATCTTTTTAAGATCCAGTTTTCTCCTTCATGGAACTCAGAAAATAACCCTACCTTCTTCATAGAAGGGAGGAGGCAGGACTTAACTCTGGAGTTTGGCTTTGGACACCAGATCAAATTAAGGACTAGTGGAGGAGACAGAAGCAGCTTTCCATAAGATACACCCACCAGTGTGCCATGTCAGTTGACCATTGCCATGGCAACAACTGGGCGTTACCACTCCTTTCCATGGCAATGACCTGAGGATCCAAAAGTTAACTCTCCTAGAGATTTCTGCATTAACTTCCCCTTAATCTGCATGTAATTTAAGTAGATATAAGTATAACTGCAAA